>NW_026706404.1:0-180114 GCF_029867415.1 Vicia villosa
ATGTTGAAAAATTACAAGCGGCATTAAACAAGGTATGCCAAGAAAGGAATGCTTGGAGGAACAAGTATCGAATCGTCAACACGGAAAATGTTGAGATTCATAACATCCTAAGAAGGAAGGATGAGTTACTTGAAGTGCTCGATCGACAAGTGACACAAACGTCACTTTCTCATCATATCCCTCCTGCTTCCTGGATCATCGATCAGCTCACGTCAGAGAACGCTCAGCTCAAGAAACAGAAGAAGATGTTAGAACGTGAAGTCGGCTCTTCGTCAAAGTTTTAGAGTTCTTTCTCTCAGTTTCTCTGTATTTCTTTTTCAAAGTGTGTAAAAAACGGCGTTTTCGCTTAATTAATAAAAGTTTGATGTTTCATAACGTAATTATGGTGTTTCCTTGAAAAATATTAACTTAATTGCATATCATGCATCGCTTTAGTCGAAAGCACTGACATGAGAATTGTCGCGGTTCTAATAGCCACTTTCCTTTCTCCAGAAAGAGAGGAGGAGAAGGAGGTGAACCAAGACTTTCAAGCTGTCTCATCCATACAACACTCGTTCAAGTCGCAAGAAAAGAATGGAAGACTTTGAGCAAGAGAATGGAGAACTCAGAGAAGAGGTTATTACTCTCAAAGGTACTGTTGAAAGACTCAATAGCATGGTAGAAGCCCTGGTAGTTGCACAGAATCGACCAACGCCAGAAGAACCACAAAGGACTGTGGTTTCCGAGATTGTTTCTACTCCTATTCCTCAGTATGCCATGCCACCCAACCGACCTTGGGGCATGCCGTATAACTTTATTCCAGAAGGGTACATACCCCCAGTTTCTGAAGTTCCAAGATCTACAATGGAGATGCAACCACCGGAGGGTTACAAACCTCTGGAAATTGAAGTTCCAAGAGCAACGGCAATGGGTTTCACACAACAGAATGCTGAGATTCCAAGATCTGCTGTCATGGCTTCTCCACAGCCCATTATGCATACTTTTCCTCCACAGGGCGGACAAGTATATCATCACGCTCCCAGTGAGGATGCTGGCGTGTATGAAAGATTGGACGAGTTCCAGGAACAGTTTCTGCAAATGCAGAAGGAACTCAAGACTCTTCGAGGACAAGATCTATTTGGAAAGAATGCTGCAGACCTCTGTCTGGTTCCAAATGTTAAGATTACTCACAAATTCAAAGTACCAGATTTCGAGAAGTATAAAGGGAATTCATACCCACAAAGTAACCTCCTAATGTACGCTCGAAGAATGTCAACTCAAACTGATAATCAACAATTACTCATTCATTATTTTCAAGACAGCCTGACAGGTGCTGCACTCAAATGGTACATGAACTTGGACAGTTCAGAGATTCGTACTTTTCGAGACCTCGGAGAGGCCTTCGTCAAAAAGTATAAGTACAATCTGGATATGGCTCCCGACAGAGATCAACTCCGGGCCATGACTCAAAAGGATAGAGAAAGCTTCAAGGAATACGCTCAGAGATGGCGTGAAGTTGCTACTCAAATTTGTCCACCACTTGAAGAGAAAGAAATGACAAAAATCTATCTCAAAACTTTGAGTCCATTTTACCACGGACGAATGGTTGCAAGTGCACCAAGTGACTTTACCGAGATGGTAAACATGGGTGTACGTTTAGAAGAAGCAGTTTGGGAAGGACGCTTGAACAAAGAACCAGAATCTTCTATTGGTCCAAGGAAGTATGGAAGTTCTTTCCAGAAGAAAAAGGATCAAGATGTCAGCAATGTCTTGCACAAAATCAAGAAAAAAATCCAACCTCAAGTTGCAGCAATAACTCCGGTTGTTAACTCAGCGCCAGCTTATCAACCTCAGGTCCCGCAACAACAAATTCAACAAAGGTCGCAGCAACCTCAGCAGCAGGTTCGACCTCCAAATTACAACAATCGGGCTCCAAGGTATCCTGCCTTTGACCCCGTACCAATGTCGTATGCGGAATTATTTCCAACATTACTGGCAAAAGGACTCATTCAGACAAGAAGTCCTCCAAATCCTACAAACAGTTCCTCACCATGGTATAAGGCTGACCAATCTTGTCCCTATCATCAGGGGGCACCAGGTCACAATATTGAGAACTGTTTCCTTTTCAAGATTGACGTCCAACGATTAGTGAAGAGCCGAATGCTATCCTTCAAAGATATTAGTCCAAACGTCCAAGCAAATCCTTTGCCGCAGCATAAAGAAGCTTCAGTGAATTGGATAGATCAACACCCTAACATCATTCAAATCTACGACATTCGTCAGATAGGGGAAAATCTTGTTAAGATGCACGCTAAACAAGCTGGGTACGACCATGTACCACCTCACAACTACTTCACATGCAATATTTGTCCAAAGAATAATCAAGGATGTGCCGTAGTTCAAGCTGCATTACAAGAACAAATGGACTTAGGATGGATTCAACATATCCGAGTCAGAACTGAACATGACGTCAACATGGTTCAAGGATGCCCAGGAGAATATAAAATCTACAAAGTTGAAGATCTCGAAGGATCGGTAGTCAGGTTCCATAAGACTTTAAATGGACTTGCCTACTTTGGAACAGATTTCCACGCTTACAGTAGATGCAGAATTTGTCGAAGAAATTCACAAGGATGTTTGCGTGTTTGCAACGACATTCAAAAGCTGATGGATGACAATACCATTACTGTTCTTGCCAACAGGGAAGATGACGAAGTCTTTACCATATCTCCTCAAATTAATCAAGTTGAACCAATGCAAGTCAAGTATGACAGCAGGAAGACAGCAATTGCTCCGTTAGTCATCTACTTACCAGGTCGTGTACCATTTGAGTCTAGCAAGGCTATACCATACAAGTACAATGCTACATACATTGAAAATGGTAAGGAGATACCATTAATGTCTGTTGTCAACATTGCTGATGTTAGTCGAGTCACTAGAAGTGGACGAGTCTTCAACAGAACAACAGAAAATGTGGAGAAACCTTCGGAGGAAGTACCACATAGGCAAGACAATCATCCGACCAATGCTGTTCAAGCAAAAGAAAATGATGAGATCTTGAAGTTAATCCAGAGGAGTGAATACAACATTGTAGATCAATTACTACATACTCCGTCTAGGATTTCTGTCCTTTCCCTGCTACTGAGTTCTGAAGCTCACAGGGAAGCTCTACAGAAAGTTTTGGAACAAGCTTTTGTAGAACCTAGCATCACAATAAGCCAATTCAACAACATCGTTGCCAACATCTCCGTCGGAACTAACTTAAGTTTCTGTGACGAAGATCTTCCTGAAGAAGGAGTAGACCACAATCTTCCACTTCACATCTCAGATGGCTGCATGGGTGATGCACTCACAGGAGTCCTAATAGACAACGAATCCTCTCTCAACGTCATGCCGAAATCAACATTGTCAAGATTATCCTTCGAAGATTACCCTCTAAGAAAAAGTCATGTCATCATCAAAGCATTTGATGGATCAAGGAAGTCAGTTTTTGGAGAAGTGGATCTTCCCATAACTATTGGACCTCAGACGTTCAAAATCACTTTCCAGGTCATGGACATTCCAGCACAATACAGTTGTTTGCTAGGTCGCCCATGGATTCATGAGGCTGGGGCAATTACTTCAACACTTCATCAGAAACTGAAGTTCATAAGAAATGACAAATTGGTAACTGTATGTGATGAACGAGCTCTGATCGTCAGCAACCTGTCATCATTCTCCGACATAGAACCAAAAGAAGTTGTTGGAACTAAATTCCAAGCACTTTCCTTGGATAAAGGAAAGGAGAAAGCAGCGTCTATCTCTTCATACAAAGATGCAATCCAAGTTGTAAAGGATGGCACTACCAGTGGTTGGGGGCACATTAACATTCCTACCAACAACAAGAACAGAACAGGAGTTGGATTCTTTCCAACATCATCAAAGAATATTCCAGGAATTGAGGTAGTTCTTCCAATTCAAGAAACTTTCCGCAGCGGAGGTTTTCTTCAACCTGTTCAACAAACAGTCAATACCATCGGTACGGAAAACACCGATGAAGAGGAATGGCTATCCTATCTTAACAAAGCAGGATACATATCCCTATCAGAGTCTGAATCACCTTGCTGTTATCCGACTAAGGGATCTGGAAGTAAGACTCGACCAAGCAGTGACGAAGTTACAAATAGCTTCACCACCAGAAGTCATGGTTCATCAGAAGAAGTTCCTCCTATCCCCGAAGAAACCTGGGATACATTAGGAGAACCAAGCGGAAAATTCGACTACATGGTGAAATACTCCGCTCCTGAAAGCTCAAAAACCTCTTTGGAAGATATTGTTCCAACGGGATGGAACATTGATTATGAGTACCTCTCTCAGCCAAAAGAGATATATAACCCTTGCTATTCATCATCATCGACTGGTGAAATCATCATTGAGGATTATATCCCTAAGTCACCTTCCGAGGCTACGGATCTATAGTTCACATATCTAATCAATGCCATCTTGGGAGAAGAGCAAGACCAAAATACAAAAGAGGATGATCTCGAAAGTGTCTCTGACAATGAGTCTCCCCATTCAAAAGATTGGAAGTTTCCTCAAAAGAAAAACCGACATACTCCACTTGGAAATGGGTATGCTCACACCGCCCAGTCTGCTGAAGTAGAAGAAGATTGTCTGAGTGTTGCAAAGACAGTGGTTGGTAAATCAAGACCTACCACAGGCCAGCTTAAGCCTAAGGTTCCAGATTACCTAGTGCACAATGGGGTTCGCCACTATTGGACAACTGTTGAAGTTACAACTGTTGTTCGCACTCCTAAGTAGGAACTTTCACCGTTATTTTATCCTCTCACCATAGCCCAGGGTGAAGAGATGTTTCATAGGGCTTTGCATTTTACTATTTCTTAGGAAAATGTCCCTCTTTGCTTCGCCCAAAGCAATAGAGTTTTGTTTTATAGGGTCTTTGTTTCAAGAAATGACTGTCAATAAATAAAAATGTCATTTTGTTCCGTCGTTAGTTTTTCCTTTTCTTTTTTCGGAAATTGGTAATCCTAAAAAACACCCTAAAAAACATCAAAATATTCCATTAACTGCATACACCGAGTCTTCCCTCGTTGTCTAAATAAAATCATCACACATATGCAGATTAATCATAAAATACCCCGTTGAAACGTTCGACCGTATGACTTCTCCAAGCTTTGAGTTTCCTGTATTCGAGGCAGAGGAAAAAGAAGACGAAGAAATATCAAAGGAAATTTCACGATTACTTCAACAAAAGGAAGAGGCCATTCAGCCATACAATGAGCCTCTAGAGATCATTAACCTTGGTTCCGATGGAAACAGAAAAGAGGTTAAGATTGGAGCTTCGCTCAGTTCAGAGATCAGAGAGAGTCTGATACAGCTGCTCAAAGAATTCTCAGATGTCTTCGCTTGGTCTTATCAAGATATGCCAGGGTTGGATACCAGTATAGTGGAGCATCACTTGCCATTAAAAGCAGAATGCCCTCCGGTCAAGCAAAAATTGAGAAGAACTCATCCGGAGATGGCCATGAAAATCAAAGAGGAAGTTCAAAAGCAGATCAACGCAGGTTTCCTCGTCACTTCAGAATACCCTCAGTGGTTAGCTAACATTGTTCCCGTTCCTAAGAAAGACAGAAAAGTCCACATGTGCGTCGACTACAGAGATTTGAACAAAGCTAGCCCTAAGGATGATTTTCCTTTACCACGTATTGATATGTTGGTAGACAGTACAACAAAATCCAAAGTTCTCTCATTCATGGAAGGATTTTCAGGATACAACCAAATCAATATGGCACCTGAAGACATGGAGAAAACAGCTTTCATCACCCCCTGGGGCACGTTCTGCTATCGTGTTATGCCTTTTGGACTAAAGAACGCAGGGGCAACTTATCAAAGAGCCATGACTACGCTTTTCCACGACAAGATGCATAAAGAAGTGGAAGTCTATGTGGACGACATGATTGCCAGATCAGAAAATGAAGAAGATCACATACAAAATCTGACAAAGTTATTTCAACGCTTATGGAAGTTTCAGCTTCGCCTGAACCCCAACAAGTGCACCTTTGGTGTCTACTCAGGAAAACTCCTTGGTTTCATTGTCAGCAAACGAGGAATTGAAGTAGATCCAGACAAAGTCAAGGCAATTCAAGAAATTCCTTCACCCAGAACCGAGAAACAAGTTAGAGGATTTCTTGGACGTCTGAATTACATCTCGGGATTCATATATCTCATGACTGCAACTTGCGCTCCTATTTTCAAACTTCTACGGAAAAATCAAAGTTGCGTCTGGACAGACGATTGTCAGAAAGCATTCGACAGCATTAAAGAATATCTGCTCGAACCACCCATTTTGTCTCCTCCAGTGGAAGGAAGACCTTTGATAATGTACTTAACCGTCTTAGAAGAATCCACGGATTGTGTCCTTGGACAGCAAGACGAGACGAGAAGAAGAGAGCATGCCATTTACTACCTAAGCAAGAAATTCACTGACTGTGAATCCCGCTACTCCATGCTCGAGAAGACGTGTTGTGCTTTGGCCTGGGCTGCCAAGCGTCTCCGCCAGTACATGATTCGACATACTACTTGTTTGATCTCTCATATGGATCCAATCAAGTACATCTTTGAGAAGCCTGCTTTAACTGGGAGAATTGCCCGTTGGCAGATGTTGTTATCAGAATATGACATTGAGTATCACGCACAGAAAGCCGTGAAAGGAAGCATTCTAGCTGAGCACCTGGCTCACCATCCACTCAATGGTCATGAATCAACCAGTTTCGACTTTCCGGACGAGGACGTCATATACCTAAGGATGAAAGATTACGACGAGCCACTACCAGACGAAGGACCTGAGATAGGATCCCAGTGGGGCTTAATCTTTGACGGAGCTGTCAGTGCTTATGGACGAGGAATTGGGGCAATCATTGTTACACCTCAGGGTACCCATATTCCATTTACTGCCAGATTAACTTTCAAGTGCACAAACAATGAGGCCGAATATGAAGCTTGCATCATGGGTCTCGAAGAAGCCGTGGATCTAAGAATCAAACACTTGGATGTATACGGAGATTCTGCTTTGGTCATTAATCAAATCAAATGAGAATGGGAAACACGCCAACCAGGGCTAATTCCTTACAAAGACTACGCGAGAAGATTGTTACCATTCTTCGAAAGGGTAGATTTTCATCACATTCCTCGCGAAGAAAACAACTTGGCTGATGCATTAGCCACACTCTCTTCCATGATTAGGATAAATCATTGGAATGACATTCCTCGGATCGATGTTATGCGCCTGGATAGGCCCGCTCATGTTTTCACAGTAGAAGCAATCATCGACGACAAACCATGGTATCACGACATCAAGAACTTTCTTCAAAAGTAAGAGTACCCTCTTGGGGCGTCAAAGAAAGATAGAAAGACATTGAGAAAGTTAACTTGTAGATTTTTCCTGAATGAAGATGTTCTGTACAAGAGAAACTTCGACATGGTTCTGCTCAGATGCTTTGACAGAAAAGAAGCAGAAGTACTCATGAGAGAAATACATGAAGGTTCCTTTGGTACTCACACCAATGGACATACCATGACAAGGAAAATACTGAGAGCAAGATATTATTGGCTGACGATGGAGTCAGATTGCTACCAGTACGCAAAGAGGTGTCACAAATGTCAGATCTACGCCGATAGAATTCATGTGCCACCATCTCTTCTCAACATACTCTCTTCCCCTTGGCCTTTCTCCATGTGGGGAATCGACATGATTGGAATGATCGAGCCAAAAGCGTCCAACGGACATCGCTTCATCTTGGTAGCTATAGACTATTTTACCAAATGGGTTGAAGCAGCTTCATATGCAAACGTTACAAGACAAGTTGTCGTCAGGTTTATCAAGAATCACATCATCTGTCGCTACGGCATTCCTAGCAAGATAATCACTGACAATGGGTCAAATTTGAATAACAAAATGATGAAGGAACTTTGTGAAGAATTCAAGATTGAACATCACAACTCATCTCCTTACAGACCAAAGATGAATGGAGCTGTAGAAGCAACTAACAAAAACATCAAGAAAATCGTTCAGAAGATGGTCATCACTTACAAAGATTGGCATGAAATGCTCCCGTATGCTCTTCATGGTTACCGTACATCAGTACGTACTTCGACTGGAGAAACTCCTTTCTCCCTTGTATATGGCATGGAAGCAGTCCTACCCATAGAGGTTGAGATCCCATCAATGAGAGTCTTGATGGAGGCGAAATTAACAGAAGCCGAGTGGTGTCAAAGCAGATTCGATGAATTGAACTTGATCGAAGAAAAGCGCATGACAGCTTTATGCCACGGTCAGCTATATCAACAAAGAATGAAGAAAGCTTTCGACAAAAAGGTTCGACCTCGAACAATCAAAGAAGGCGACCTTGTACTCAAAAAGATTCAATCTTTTCTCACAGATTCGAGAGGGAAATGGACTCCCAATTATGACGGCCCCTACGTGGTCAAGAGAGCTTTCTCAGGAGGAGCCTTAATACTCACGACTATGGATGGAGAAGAATTCACCCGTCCTGTGAACGTCGACGCAGTCAAGAAATACTTCGCCTAAATAATTAAAAGAACAGCTCGCTAAGTTGAAAACTCGCAAAGAGCGACTTAGGCAGAAAAGAGCGTCTCGGTGAATCGAAAACCCGAAAGGGCGATTCAGGCAAAAGTTAGAGACATAAAAAATAAATAATCAATCCCGGTAGACTTAAAACCCGAGAGGGGTGGTTTACGCAAAAGTTAGGGATATATGGCAAGTAACTGTGTTCAGGACAAACTTGATCATTCAAAAATCCATAGCGGAGTATTCATCAGCAGTAGGTCATCTTCTACGAAGCACGAATACATCGCAACTCGGAGTGGAAGGGAAAGATAACGGTCGTCGCGTTTCATCGTAGCCCTTTTCCCGAAAAATTACCAATTTCCAACTTTGTAAATACTCCATGGAATCAAGCATTTGGCTGATTACCATTTCATAAATAATAATTTGAGCCATGTGCCTTTCTTTGCAATCGAGTCTTTTTCAGTTTCTTGAAATGCGTTTTTTAATTTAAACAGTCATTTTTTTTTTGAAACGAAATGTTTTCATAAAATAAAAATGAATTTACTTGCAAAAAAATAGAGGTGAAATTTTCTTTCTAAGGTTTACAAACAATAGGAAGAATGCAAACAGCTACTCCGAGAACGGTTGAGACTCCGGGAACCAAGATTTCCCCATAAGGTCGCTTTGCAAACATCTCCCGATGACGGATCTTCACTTCAATTCATATTACTCACTTCGGACAGCGGACAACTGATAACCAGGTATTCCCAACAGAGTTCGAACTACAAGAAGAAGACATCTTCTGATCAACAAGATTCGAGTCATAGGATTTTACATCCGCGACAATTCTATTCACATTCACTTTGCATTTCATAATCATCGTAATATTCATGCATTTTGTCTCACACCATATTTGCGTAATTAGCATAGTCGAGCCAGGTTTTGATAGTGTTAATACCCAAATTACTTGGGCATATACTCAAGATTCCCCTGCAAAGTTGTGAAAGGGTTTTCTTCTTCATGAAGAAGGTTCATATACCCAAATTCCCCAAGCAAGTCAACAAATGGTAGTCTCCCTCAAAGAGATAGTTTGTTCACTTTTGGAATTCCCCAACTGAGAATCTCCTGCAGAGCGACGCTCGACAATCTTCTCCAAATAAGATAGTTTGTTTCGCATTTTGAATTCCTCAAAAGTTTGGTATTTCCCCAGCGGATCAACAAAAGATCCCCAACGGAGTCAGTGAATGGTAGTCTTCGTCCAGAAGATAGTTCAGATTCCTCAGCATAAGTAGATGAATGGTAGTCTTCTTCCCGAAGACAGTTCATCCACTTTCGAGCAAAGTCATTAGCCCCTCAAAAGAGCGCGGGACCATATGACAATCCTTCAAAAACGTCAAGTTGAAAGGAGGGATGGTGAAGTTTCTTTATTTACCGTCAAATGGTATCTTACCTCCAAGTGCTGGTAAGAAGTTTGATGAGGAAACCAACCTTTGAAGTTTCTTTATTTACCGTCAAATGGTATCTTACCTCCATGTGCTGGTAAGAAGTTTGATGAGGAAACCAACCTTTGAAGTTTCTTTATTTACCGTCAAATGGTATCTTACCTCCAAGTGCTGGTAAGAAGTTTGATGAGGAAACCAACCTTTGAAGTTTCTTTATTTACCGTCAAATGGTATCTTACCTCCAAGTGCTGGTAAGAAGTTTGATGAGGAAACAAACCTTTGAAGTTTCTTTATTTACCGTCAAATGGTATCTTACCTCCAAGTGCTGGTAAGAAGTTTGATGAGGAAACAAACCTTTGAAGTTTCTTTATTACCATCAAATGGTATCTCATCTCCAAGTGATGATGAGAAGTTTGATGAGGAAACAAATCTTTGGAGAATTTCTCTTTATCTGAGATATTGTCTAAAATCACAACTTAGACTAGTTTCGAGATGCAGACATCCGAAACAAGGGGAGGTTGCTTGCCTTTTTCTAAGTGTCAACACTTAGTTAAAGAAGATGGATTGCGCATCCTACATTGCCATCCATTCACCAGAATCCACATGACGTATTCCTACAGGAGTTTGTCTCCTCATCCCCCGCTAAGTGCGATAACGGGATCAGTTCATGTAAAAGATTTTATCAATTACAACATCTCAGGAGCGCCCAAAATTCGGGCATTCTTTGATATTTAAGTCTCTTTCACGCAGGAGAGATCGAGATATCAATCTCTCTCCCTCTGGATAAAAGAAACTTAAATAGGGGCATCTGTCATACCCTAATTTTTGACCCCCTAAGATGACATATCTTCAGGATTTTCATCAGGTCAAAGCAAGTACCCAGAGCAGTCACTTCTTCATCTGGCATTTAATCAAGGATGTTCAAAGACAAGAAAACTCAGGCAAAGGATCAATCAATAGAAGGATTGGTCTCTAACACAATCATAGGACTCAAAAGCTTCACTTTTATATTCACCTATGATTGATTAGACACCCAGTCATCTGAGTACAGGTTTACTCAGGTCACCAGACTAGGGTTTTTGAGCCTATCAAGGACTGAAATCAGGGATCACCTTTGGGAAACCCTAAAAAGCTCCAGGACATCTGTTAAAGACTTCAATCATCTTCAAATGATCCATACAATAAGATCCACTGGACATCACACCTCAATTCAAGATCCACAGTCACCAATTTCATATGGTCGACAATTAGGGTTTTTAACCTAATTCATCTGGATAGTTGGCTTTTAATCAGGGCATGGATCCAAAACTCAAGACATGATTCAAGAACCTCTACTACCTCAATATAACCCATTTACATCACTCATTTGAGGAGAAGATCTTAATTCCACACAAAAGTCCAAAATCTCACTTTATCTGGAAAAAGTCAACTGTATGGGATCACCTTTGACTTTTAAGATTTTTGGTCAAACCTTGACTTTCAAAGATCAATATCATCAATATATGGATATTAAAGTCATTTGACCAAAGAAATTCAAGAAGAATCATCAAGGAGCGAAAAGTCGGGAATTAGGGTTTTTGAGGGCATTGTGGGAACTCAAAATTTCACCTACACAACTCAAAAAACTTCCAACATGAAAGTTGTAGATCTTGCAAAATAAAACAACATCTTACATAAAAAAATTTTTCAAAAGATCAACCATTTAAGAGATTTGGAATTTTCAAGCTTTAGGTTATAAAAACTTAGAAATTTTTCTAAGTGTTTTTAACCTAGTTTTCATCCAACTTTGGGCTCATTTTTCACAATTTTCCCAAATGATTCTAAAGAAACCCCAAACTAATGATTTGAAGTAAATGTTTAGGGCTTTCCAAATTGTGCTCAACCTTCTCCAAATTCATTTTGAGCTAGGAGTTATGCTTGTTCAAAGTTGGCCTCATAAGGTGAAATTATAGGTCATGTACAAATTGGAACTTTGCAATTTTGTGCAATTAGCTTCACTAAGTGATGATACACGACCTCTAATACATCTGCAAGAATTCCATACATCAATTTCCATCATTGCATAAGGATTGAAGAAGATTCCCAAAAACAAAGGCATGTGATAATGTAATGATTGCATTTTTGAATTTATGGCAAATGGTGAATCATCAAGGAATCTTGCTCTAAGCCAATTAGAACTCTCCTCTGCATCAGAAATGTTCCCTAAGATCATACAAGATCAATGGTTAGGGAAGCTAGCCCGAAAATGCATCATTGCATTTGGGATATTTTCAAAATTTCTTCATGGCTAAGAAACCAAACTCACTTCACTAAGCAAGCTTGCTATGTTCAATTGCTCTGAACCATTTGCCTATAAATAGAGGGGTCTTTCTCATTCAAAAAACACACCAAAGCAACAGAATTCTTGCTTTCTCTCTTCTTTCTTCATACTTAAGGTTTTCAAAGGTTCTTTGGCAAGAAGACTCGGATTCTTCAAACCAGAGCTCTTCCTTTGGAATTAAGTATTCAAACACCTTAGGGGAGTCATTTAGAGGTGATCCAAACCTCTGAAACACTTCTGTACGTGGGGAATCATCATCTTCACCTCTCACTTGGAGCTGTTGTAGTTGGGGTCGAGCAAGAGGTTCTGGGCACTTTCAGTCCAAGTTAAGCATCTCAACACCTTCCAGGAGGATCACTAAAGCTATCTGGATCGTTGCAACAACTCTGCAACACACTTTGATCAGAGCCAAGTCTTCATTTTTCACGTAAGTTTCAAAAGCTTCAAACTCTATGATTCACGCATGATAAATTTAAAATGAATTTACCAGTTGGTTTCTGCACCTTCATAGATCATTAGCCCTCAATCAATTGCATCAAATCATGCATATATAGTATTTCATGTTTAATTTCAGTTTTAGGGTTCTTAGTGTTCATGCTTGCGAATTTTATGTTACACTTAGAATAAATGAAATTAAAGGACACCATCATGATCCTCGTCCAAAAACGAGCAAAATCCATCTTTACATCTTTGAATTTAATTGAGAATTGAGGGAGATAGGATTTCCAGAAATTGAAATCGTGAGGTTGAAGATGAAGTTGCTTTGCGCGTGTTTTTTTGAATTCTTAGAAGCAAGTTTAAAATATAATCAATTGGAAGCGTGTTTTGAACGACTAAAACGTTCAGCTCACTTGGTTACAAGCGCCTCTCACTTTCTCATGCCTTAGGTCTGGGGTTCGATCCCCCCTCAGACCTTTTGTTTTTATTTTTCATTTTAACGCGCGTGTTTTATATATAACCAATTGGAATCCCTCTTTTGTCACACTGAGCGTGTAGCTCAGTTGGTTTTGTTTTGTGTGGTGACCATGGGAGCATGGGTTCAAGCCTTGGTAGTGACAAAACAATATTTTTTATCACTTTTTCCATTTGATTTCTTTACAACTTTAAACAATTATTTAACCTATCAAATTAATTCATTTTAATTTCATTTTTTACACACTTGTCATTTAATATATCTATTTTGTGAATAATCAAAAAAATCAAAAAAATATTATTTATTTCATATATTCTTATTAGGTTTAAAATAGTATGTTTTAAGTGTTTTCTTAAATACTTTGAAAATATATATTTTCATTTTGTTTTAACCTAATTACTTTGTGAATAATTTTTTGATAAAACCCTAATTATTTAGGTCTTAATTAGGTATAGATTTCATCTTTGCCTTAATTAAGTTGACTTTTGTCAATGTTCAAAACTGTTTTCAGTCTCCAATTAAACGGATGATTAAGGTTTTTCAAACAACAAAACCTTATATCATTTCAATCATTTTCAACTGTTTCTCATAAACAGTAAATCATTTTTAAGTGGGCCTCTAATAGAGTGTAAGTCCCAACACCTTTTTCTTTTCATAGTTTATTTTCAAAAACTGTATTTACAAAATCTTCTTTCTGTTTTCAAAATATTCTTCTGGTATTTGAAGGGCATTATTCCCGGTGAAACTCTTCAGATACCTATGTGACCTATGTCCATCTTCACTTCTTCTGTTTTCAAAAGAAACATTAACTGTTTATCATATATATATTCAACTGTTATCCATCAATTACTGGTAAGGCTTTGTACATACTTCTTCAAAGGCCTCCACTCCATCCAGGTTAGGCTTTACAAGCTTTCAATTTACAGTCTTTATTTAAATTATTGTCAAATATAGAACTGTTTATATATATATTAGAACTACGTTTGAGTGTAAACCCTAGGACAGTTAAACTATATATATTATAGGAATATGACCTAGGATTGAGAATGTCTTCCTGGTGAAGGCTCTTTCCTAATTAGAAATCTGTAGTTCAAACCCCCAAGATGAATTATTCCCGGTGAAACATCTTGGAAAAAACCTTAGAATCCAAAAAATAGGACACATCCACCCAAAGAGGAATTATTCCCGGTGAAACCTCTTACCCATTTGCTTAAAGCCAAAATAAGTTCAAAACCACATAGCTTTCTCTTGTGCTATAACAAGGACCCTCGATGACCCTCGACTAGCCTCCTCTTGGGCTTTGTACAAGGACCCACAGGCTTCTTAAAAGCATTTCCAGCTTCCTCTTGAGCTTGTATACAAGGACCCATCAGGTTTCTTATAAACATAGGAACAGGTCTTTAGTCACCTTTTAACATACCCTGGTGAGTTTCTTCCAATTTAAGCCAGACTTTAAACAAGCTAAGTTTGTCTCAATTTTACATTGAGTACACCTTTTGGAATGAGAGGCATGGACAGTCTCTGTCACCCTTATCTTCATTAATCTTCCTTAGCAGAGTCTAGGATCCATGTTTTGTTTATCCTCAGTCAGTGTCAGCCTTCATCTTGGGCTTTAAACAAGAAGTCTCATTAGATAATATTTCTGCCATCATTTTAACAAAAACCCCTGGAAAGGGTTAGCCTCCAAATCATTCTTTCATCTTAATAAAAACCCCTGGAAAGGGTTAGCCTCCAAAGTCAATTAATAAAAACCTGTTTAAAAGAATAAAACCCCTGGAAAGGGTTAGCTTCCAAAAATCATTCTTTTCAAAAGATAAACTCACCATCTGAGACAAAACCCCTGGAAAGGGTTAGCTTCCAAAAAATCAGTCTTTTAATAAATAAATCCTTCAGTAGAGTCAAAATCCAACAAAAATAGTTAGCCTCAACCTTGGGCTTCATACAAGGCACCAAAACAATAAAACTCCCTTGTTAATAGTTAGCCTCAACCTTGGGCATTGTGCAAGGCAGATAATAGAGTCTCCCCAGTGAGTCCTTCATCATTCAGGTAGCCACAACATTGGGCTTTGTACAAGGCAGATAAACCATACTTCGTGTGTCAAAGATTCCTAACATCTAGGATCTTTTCCCTATTTGAGTCATTCATACTCAGTCAGCCCCAACCTTGGCCTTTGTACAAGGCAGAAAATAATATTTTTTCTAGCTAGAGTCAGCCTCAATTCTGGGCTTTGTACAGAATACAAAAATTCCTTGTAATTAACCCTCAGTGGAGTCATCTCCCAGAGTCAATAAATAATACATTAATCAAAAAGCCTCAAGCTTGGGCCTCATACAAGCCAGTTAAAAATCAAATCTTTTATACAGTAGATAGACATAGCTTATCTCTATAGAGAGATCTTTCTTCTATCTCACCACATTCAAACAAACAAACGTTACATTTCATTTTAATTTTAATCAAGTCTCCCACTTAGGATTTTGAAAGGCATGAGCTGGCAGTAAAACCCAGACATGTGGTAACTTTCCCTAATTTGGATGAGCATCTTTCTTTCATTTAAGAGGCATTTGACTGGTATACTTGCACATACACAAGTAAGGTCCCCCTCTTGAATGAACTGAATTCAGTTATTCTGTCATTCTTTTAATGTTTGTGGTGGAATAGTAGAAATACCTCTCTATAAAGATGACTTCATGTCTCTTTACCGTAAATAGAGATTTAATTCAAGCTTCAACCTTGAGCTTCAAGCAAGGCACCTAAAAATAATTAATAATTAATTAGTTCCCCGAACTACATTAAGCTCTGACTTCCATTAGGGATATGTAGGCATGAGGTTCACAAGGAATCTCAGCGAGCTAATAAAATACCAAAAATAGTCTGTCTGTCTGTCTGTCTTTCTTTTATTCAATTCAATTCCTTCTCCTAATACAAAGGAGAAACTTTCCCAATAATCATTAGCAGCACAAACACATTTAGACACAGAGAAGGTTCCTGTAGAGTACTACAGATATGTAGGGTGCTTAAACTCTTCCCTATGTATAACCGACCTTAGTTGAGATCTTTTTTTCCCTTTCCTACTTGTAGGACAATAAGAAAGTTCGTGTGATATCGTAGGAAGAACTGAAACAAAATTCATCCCACCACGGGCGCATTCTCCTTCCAAATTTCGCGTGAAGGGTCTAGCGTGCCGTCCTCCCAAGTGAAACGGGGAGGTAAAAAAAACGACACCACAGGGAGCCTTGACTTCCATAGAAACAAGTTTTGCCATCATCAAAAAGGGGGAGTATGTGAGTGCAAGGTGTGTTTTAAGTGATGTCAAAACTTGCTATTAAAGATTGGATGTGTCTCAAGTCAACCGTGCAAGATGGGAAACTTCAAATAGACTCAAAGCAAGCAAATTTGAAAGTTCCAGGTTCACAGGTCGACCTATACAGGGTGTGAGTCGACTCACACAGAGAAAGAGTCAGTTTCCTAACATTTTGAGGTCCTCAGGTCGACCTTCAAAAATCACAGGTCGACGCGTGAATAGTTGGGTGAACCTCGGGTTTGATGAGGTCGACCCTCAGGTCGACGCATTCTGGGTTGCATGTTGGGACAGCATGCGTCGACGCATGACCCTGTTTGGGTCGACGCATGGAGAATTGAGGAAACCTCGGGTTTGAACAGGTCGACCCTTAGGTCGACTCGTGGAAGTAACAGGTTGACGCATTACAAGCACAGGTCGACGCATGCATATGTTTTTGGCAAACTGATGGAACCACGGGTTTGAACAGGTCGGGTCCCCCATTCTTCAGGTCGACCTGTCGCCCCAAAAGTCAGAATTTCTGCTGTTTGTTTTGCTGTTGCTGCTCTTTGTATAAAAGAAAATCATTTTAGTTTTGTGAAAGATAACAAGAAAAGTAAAAGATAGACACAATGCTCTTATCATTTTCAACCTCTCTCTCATCAATTGATAACTACACATAACAATTTTTATGAATCATGGTGAGGAGTGTGGGTTGATAACATTCGACGGTAGATTCAGTTCTTGTTCGAGTTAAGAGATTGTGGGTTTTTCTTGAATGAAACCTTAGGGTTTTGTCCTCCAAGATCAAGTGTGATTTGGGGGTTTTTGACGATCGCTTTGCTTCACGAGTATCCGACTGTGTTTAAGGGTTTGAGAGATTCGCAATTCGCTCAACAAGCGAGCATCAACTGGAGAATAGAGAAGAAAGGATCGGAGTCGAGATTCATCAGGATCGTCAATAATCACTTGGTTCTACTTGAATCAAGGGAAGAGAAGTGTTTAGATTCAATTTTACTGCTCTATTGTAATTGGAAATCGGTAAACCTTCTCTTGTTAAGACCATTTGCATTTAATACATATTATCCTAGTTCCAATTGGAGTTAGGGGCAGACGTACCCTACGCGAGGACGACAAGGGGAACTGCCTAAACAAATATCGCGTTCTCTATTGTCTTTTGCTTTATCTTTTCTTATTTGTCTGTGGTAAAATCCATATTTGATCAATAGTTGAAACTTGGTGAAAAGCGCTCACCAAGTGTTTGATAAAATTCCAGATTCAACTTTTGCTCAATTTTTGTGAACAGTTCATTGTGAGAAATCTCTTATAGTGTGTAGATTAACAAATTGGTAATCCAGTTGAAGTACGTAATTTCATTTCATTATTTTCATCCGGTTTTGTTCACACATATCCGACATCCAATAACTTGATCGTTCTAGACGATAAGTTTGATTCTGGGGCATCACGTTTTTTCAAACACTAATATTTCATAAAAATTGAAAAGGGTGGTCTATTCACCCCCCCCCTCTAGACCAGTCATATCGTCTAACATTAAAAACAAATTACATAAACAAGATATAACAAAAAGAGAGAGGTAATTTGACATGGATTAACACTCAAGAAGTTGTTCTTCAAATAAAAGAAAGAACCAAGATGCTAGGAATAGACACACTAGAGAATAAAAGAAAAATTGACCTTTTTTATCTTAGGGTTTCACAAGAGCTTTCATCATTAGAATGAATCACAATCAAAGTTCTTTCTACATGACTCGTGTCTCATTTTTTTGCCTTTGGATCAAAGAAAGAACTATTTAAATTTAAGGTGGAAAATTGAACCAAAATAGCACTCTTATTTTATAAATCCTCTTTTCTGTAGGTTTTTTTTTTGAAAAACGACATGCAATGTTGATTAATATTTTACTTAATTAAATTGAACCCGACTTTTATGTTAGTTGTATTCCCTCTTTTTTTCTACCAACCGAGATTAAAATTCTTCTGTTTGTTGGTTGGCCGTGGGCCGGAGGTGTCGTTACTGTGTACTCGGGGTGCTGTTAGTTTTGGTTTCTTTTCCCATAGTGGCTGCTGTCTTTTTACTGGTGTGGGAGTGTTTTTAGTTTGTTTTACCTCTGTTTGCAAAGTGCAGGAGAATTTTATTTTTGCTTTTGCTATATTAGGCTTTGTCCTTGTCTTGGCTCTTGTTGCTTCCGTTTGTTCGGAGTTTGGGAGCCCCACTTTTGTAATTGGGCGGAGTATCCCTTATACTCCCGTTATATACCATTGCCTATTAAGAAAATTGAAATACCATTCTTTATCCACTATAAGAAGGAAGGAAGCTCGAATAAGGAAACTCGGACCTCAAACCAACACATTTCTTTGACTCACTCATCACGTTTCTGTTATGTAAAACTTATTCCATGACTACACCAGTAATGTTGTTGTTGTTGTTGTCATTGTCGTTGATGTTGTTTTTTAGAGATATAGGGAATATTGTTGTGTTGTATTTTTAGGTATTGTTGTTTAGTGTTACTAGTGTGAATACAAGAGTACACTCAAAGAGGTTTTTGATTTATGGCAAACTCAAATGAGCATTCAAACAACAAGGAGGAATTTGATCACTCATGAAAGCACAAGGTGATCCACTATGCATATAAGTCGACTCAACACAAGCTGGACATGAAAAATGCAGAAAATCAGCAGTTAGGTCGACCTACTGTCAACCTAGGTCGACCTACAATGAAGGAAAATCCATATACCTCTGCTAGGTCGACTCACAGACCATTTAGGTCGACTCAAAATGAAGAAATCTTCATATCAGCCTGTTAGGTCGACCTACATAGCAACTAGGTCGACCTAATCTGAGAAAATGTTCCCAGAACGCACCAGAAGAGGATTCTGGTCGACCTACTCCTTCAACAGGTCGACCTAACTGGGAGCAAAATTCAGCAAGCACTGCTAGGTCGACCTAACCTCTACAAGAGGTCGACCTAACTGATCAAGAAAGTCCAAAATTCAGTTATTCTTGATTCCAACTGCTATGCATCATATATATTGTGCAAGGGTTAATTATTAAGCAACACCAACGACTGAAAGATACACAAACGCTTCTCATCTTCGTTCTTCATCATCTCCAACACAATTACACATAATCATTCTTGCGTTGCGGGTTAGTGATGAGTTCGATAACGTCCATGGAACGGAATTGAAGATTCCTAGTGGGTGAAGGTTTGTGGGGTTTGTTGGTGAATAAAATCTGCGGGTTTTGTCCTCCACGACGGGTGGTTCTTGGGGGTTTTTATCAAGAGGCGTTCATTGAGGATTCGGCTGAGTGTAACGATTGAGGAACGGGGAGTTCAAGGAATCAAGACACTGCAGAAGGGAATCAAAGTGAAGCTCTTGGATAACCTTGATCTGGCTCAAGATTAAGGGGGAAGAAGATTCAAAGGATCGACATAATTGGTTTATCGTTTATCGCTTTGTTATCTTCTTTGTATATACTACTTTCAACATTAATGAAAGATTACCCAATTTCAATTTGGAATTGGGGGCAGACGTAGTCGTAGCGAGGACGATCGACGAACTGCCTAAACAAATATCGTGTTCTTGTCGCTTTTACTTTCTCTTTTACCTTCTGTTCATAATTGGTTATAAGTGCGAAATTGATCAACGATTCAAGTGTTAAAATTGTGAATTAAAGTTCTGCACAAACATCACAATTCACCACAACTTGAATCACTATCAATTTGAACCTATCACCAAGTGTTTGTGTTTTTGCTTAATCCAATCTTACTGCATTGCAAATCAAAGTTGTCAATCTAGAAGTTAATTGGATTTCAGTTGTTAAACGTATTGGTTAGCTATCATATTACTTCACCATCAATTCCACTTACTATTTGGTTTTGAAACACATACGACCTTTGCAATAGCGGTCCAGAATAGACGCAAGTCGATTCAGAACCGCTTTCGCTCAAGTCTGTAGAAAAATCTGTAAAAACTTAGTGAGATCTATTCACCCCCCCCTCTAGATCTATAGGCCAGCGTCTAACAAGTGGCATCAAGAGCTCTGGTTTATTCCGTGCTTTGTGAAACACTTATTGGAAAGATGGCTTCTGGACCTAAAGGGGCTCATAATAGAGCTCCAGTTTTCAACGGAGAAAACTACGGCTATTGGAAGGATTGTATGTGTGTCCATATCAATGCAATTGATAGGAACATCTGGACAGCTATTGTCAATGGTCCATTTCAGATCACTATGACAAATGCAGCTGGTGCAGTTGTTCCAAAACCAGAAGATACTTGGAATGCTGAAGATGAAAAGAAATATGCATACGATTGGAAAGCGAGAAACATTCTAATCTCAGCTCTAGGAGTTGATGAATACTATCGCGTTTCCCATTGTAGATCAGCTAAAGCTATGTGGGACACATTGCAAGTTGCCCACGAGGGAACGGATGATGTCAAACTAGCTAGGATCAATACGTTAACTCAAGAGTTCGAACTTTTCCACATGGAAGATGGTGAAACCATCGAAAGCATGCAGAAAAGATTCGTTCACCTGAAAAATCGATTAAATTCTCTTGATAGACCTGTTTCCAATGCAGTTGCTACTAACAAAATCTTAAGGTGTTTGAACAGGGAATGGCAGCCCAAAGTTACAGCAATTAAGGAAGCAAATGATCTCAACACTTTAGACATTACCACTCTCTTTGGTAAACTAGAGGAACATGAACAGCATCTTAAATGCCTTGACATGCATGAGAAGAGGACAAAGAAAGAAAAGAACATGGAGAAAGAGGAAGAGAAGAAGTCAATAGCTCTAAAAGCTTCGAGCTCCAAGACCTCAAAACGAGAGCCAAAGGATAGTGAGACTAGTGATGACGAAGACTCCGATGATGAAGAAATGGGACTGTTTGTGCGAAGATACCACAAATACCTAAAGAAAAATGGAGCAAAACATTCTGACAAAGGGTTGATCAACTATAGAAAGCAATCAAACAAGTTCAAACAAGATGACAATAACAAAGGAAAAATCAAAGGTCCTTGCTTCAATTGTGGCAAAGTCGGTCACTACAAACCGGATTGTCCATACCTTGAGAAGGAGAAAGAGACGAACCAAAGAAAAAGTCACAACAAATCTAGAAGAGCCTACATAACATGGGAAAGTGATTCATCTAGTGAAGACTCATCAAGCGATGAAGAAGAATCGGTAAACTTATGTCTTACAGCTCATCAACACAAGAAAAAGAAACGTGTAAGTCATCTTAAACCTGAACTTGTAGATAAGGTATCTCATGATCAATTAAAATTAGCTTTTGAAGAACTACATAGAGATGCAATTGAAGCTTTCAAACTTTTGGCCTCAAATAAGAAAATCTTTTCATACCTTGAATCAAAAGTTGAGAAGACCGAAAAGGATATGGAAGCTTTAAAACAATCTATGTTAGACATTCAAAAGGACAAAGTTGATATTGATCCTACGTCATGGTTTGGTTGTGAGACATGTCATATTTGGCAAAAAGAAGTAAGAGATCTAAAAGTCAAGTTAGACAAGGCTCTACAACCAAAAATAACTTTTGCAGTTGATCCAAATAAGTTCAAAAGATCATATACTCCGTTATATAGTAAATACACTTTTGTACCTAAAATATCAACTAGCAAGACAGCTCATTCTCATCATATTACCTGTCATTATTGTTGCAAAAAGGGTCATACCATTGAAAAATGCAAATTTAGGAGAATCTTAGTTCCTAAAGGAGTGTTTCAATGGTTGCCTAAGTGCAACACATTATGTACTCACCAATTAGGACCCAATGAAGATTGGGGACCTTCCACTCTAAATTAATTTTGCAGGAAAAGTGTCTTGACATCATTGATAGGTGATGATTCCATTGATAAAGGATGCTCAAGACACATAAAAGAAGGCATATCTCTCTTGATATGTCATCTATGAAGACTGAAAACCAAAAGATCTACACTTAACAAGAGGGTGTCACACAATGAAGACAGAACACCTACATATTGAGAAAGCGGTAACATGCACATTGTTCACTTCCAAAAATTTCATTGATTCTATAATATGCTATCAATTAACATGCTTATAGTGACTTCATGTATGTTTATTCATATGTCTCGATTTAATATATGTTTGCATCATTCTCATTCATAACATATCATATTTTGGGCATACAAGCAAAGAACAAAGCAAAAATACATCATATAGAAACATCTCTAAGGCATTTTTCATCATCTAAGGGAACTTAGGTCGACCTACTCTGTTCTTGAGTCAACCTACAGAAGAATCCTCTTTTCAGAAAACTAAAAATGCCCAGTTGCGTCGACCTACTCATAATTTAGGTCGACCTAAATTGGTCAGTTTTCATGTTACTTCTGTTAGGTCGACCCAGCCTCACTTTAGGTCGACCTACTGCGTTAAGTTTTCCAAATTTGGGTCTGTTAGGTCGACCCGACCCATTCTTATTCATTCAAAACATTCCATCTTTGCATTCCCTTTCATCCTCATCACATTTGGTACGGCTAACCCTAACTTCTCAAACTCAAAAACTGTGCAAAATCATCCTTCTTACACAATATCATCAACAACTATGCCTCCAAAATCAAGAAAGGGAAAGGAAGTTGCATCTGGATCATCCTCACAACCGGTAAGTGCTGTAGCCCTTGTTCACCCTGATTGTAGAGATAATTTTGAAAAATGGCAAATGAAAAGGAAAGTAGTGAAGCAGTACATTTTCAATCAACATGTTGCTAAAAATATGCATATTCCTGAAGTTGTGAGTCTTATTGAGCATCAAAATGTTCATCCCCTTTTGGAATGTGCCACACCATACTGTGAGAACACTGTTAGGGCATTCTATGCAGGGTTCACAAGAGAAGCAGGCTGTAATTTTAGGTTTAAGATGGGGTCAAGATCTCATATCGTTGACAAACGTGCTTGGATCAGTATCTTTGGTCTCAACATTGTAGGCGATGAATTACGTATAGAAGACGGGAACGTACCGGGAGTCTATGATCATGTGGCCTACATGAAGTCTATCCTCAAAGATCCTTCCGTCTTTGACAAACCTAATGAAACAATAACAGCCGGTCACTTGAAGAGAGATCCTAGGCTTCTAAATTGGGTCATCTCAAGAGTCATTCGACCACGAGCAGGCGGATTTTCCAGAATTGAAAGGAATGAGATTATGTTGATGTACTTGATTCAAAACAGAACACGTGTGCACTGGCCACACTTTCTAACTGCTAAGTTTGAGGAAGTAAAGCAGAAGACTACCGCTCTTTGTTATGGCTCGATCATACAAACAATTGTGAACCATTTCGGCATGAAGCTCGATGGATTATCATACATTAGCATGAAACAGAACCAGGACTTTTCCCAAACAACCTTAACTCTCATGGGATATCATTGGGATCCAAATAGGGGAACCTATTATCTCATTCAAAAGGGGACCGGAAAAATCATCTACAACTATGATGATCCTACAGAATTTGGTCACACTGCAGAAAATGAAGAAGAAGGAAATGATCAAGAAATAGCAAATGATGAGGATCATACCATGGAAGATGCAGCTCATGACACGGATGCAAATTGGAGATATGTTCCGCCACAACAAGAGGATATCCCTTGGGGATACACAGCTCCACCTCCTCCTGATCAATCCAACATAATATCTATGCTTGAAGCTATGCAACTTCAACAACAGCAGAATTTTGAAACTCAACAGCTTCAATTTCAAACAATGCAGCAGCTTCAACAAGAGAGATATGAGGAACAACAACGTCAATATCAATCGTTGTACGGCTTGGTTCAGGAACAAAAGAACGATTTTGAGACGTTTGCATCCAACTCTGTATTGAGGCAGAATCAGTTTGAAGAAACGGCATTGCATCGCCATGCTAACATAAGCCAAAGCTTCAATACTCTTAACATGTCTGTGCTGGATTTGTTGGAACAGGTTGAGGAAGATCGACCTCATACATTTCAAAGAGGAAGAGGAAGAAGGGGCAGGCGTTAGGACATATCGTTTATCATATCATCATTTCATTGCATTTCATGTCATTAAGTTCTTTTTGTTAAAACATTATATGATGTAATACTCTTTGTTGTCTTTTATTAATCTCTTGGACTACTATGTATGTTGTTGATTTTCTTTAAAACATGTTTAGTTCTTATGATTTCACCATTTACATGTTATCTATCTCTATGACTATCGGTATTCTTTATTTCTCTTGTTACTCTCCTACTCTGTTTTC
Source organism: Vicia villosa (assembly GCF_029867415.1). NCBI lineage: Eukaryota > Viridiplantae > Streptophyta > Magnoliopsida > Fabales > Fabaceae > Vicia > Vicia villosa. Next base: position 24,763 of record NW_026706404.1, read on the forward strand.
TTGTTTCTCTTTTTGATGTTGTCAAAGGGGGAGATAAATACAATAGATGCTGAGTGTACGGGGGAGCTTTGTGAAGAGACTTCTTGGTTGAGAGATAGATGCTGGATGTACGGGGGAGCCTTGTTGAGTCTTCATCACTTACTACCAAAGCTTTTGAGTATTGGTTTGCCATCATCAAAAAGGGGGAGTTTGTGAATACAAGAGTACACTCAAAGAGGTTTTTGATTTATGGCAAACTCAAATGAGCATTCAAACAACAAGGAGGAATTTGATCACTCATGAAAGCACAAGGTGATCCACTATGCATATAAGTCGACTCAACACAAGCTGGACATGAAAAATGCAGAAAATCAGCAGTTAGGTCGACCTACTGTCAACCTAGGTCGACCTACAATGAAGGAAAATCCATATACCTCTGCTAGGTCGACTCACAGACCATTTAGGTCGACTCAAAATGAAGAAATCTTCATATCAGCCTGTTAGGTCGACCTACATAGCAACTAGGTCGACCTAATCTGAGAAAATGTTCCCAGAACGCACCAGAAGAGGATTCTGGTCGACCTACTCCTTCAACAGGTCGACCTAACTGGGAGCAAAATTCAGCAAGCACTGCTAGGTCGACCTAACCTCTACAAGAGGTCGACCTAACTGATCAAGAAAGTCCAAAATTCAGTTATTCTTGATTCCAACTGCTATGCATCATATATATTGTGCAAGGGTTAATTATTAAGCAACACCAACGACTGAAAGATACACAAACGCTTCTCATCTTCGTTCTTCATCATCTCCAACACAATTACACATAATCATTCTTGCGTTGCGGGTTAGTGATGAGTTCGATAACGTCCATGGAACGGAATTGAAGATTCCTAGTGGGTGAAGGTTTGTGGGGTTTGTTGGTGAATAAAATCTGCGGGTTTTGTCCTCCACGACGGGTGGTTCTTGGGGGTTTTTATCAAGAGGCGTTCATTGAGGATTCGGCTGAGTGTAACGATTGAGGAACGGGGAGTTCAAGGAATCAAGACACTGCAGAAGGGAATCAAAGTGAAGCTCTTGGATAACCTTGATCTGGCTCAAGATTAAGGGGGAAGAAGATTCAAAGGATCGACATAATTGGTTTATCGTTTATCGCTTTGTTATCTTCTTTGTATATACTACTTTCAACATTAATGAAAGATTACCCAATTTCAATTTGGAATTGGGGGCAGACGTAGTCGTAGCGAGGACGATCGACGAACTGCCTAAACAAATATCGTGTTCTTGTCGCTTTTACTTTCTCTTTTACCTTCTGTTCATAATTGGTTATAAGTGCGAAATTGATCAACGATTCAAGTGTTAAAATTGTGAATTAAAGTTCTGCACAAACATCACAATTCACCACAACTTGAATCACTATCAATTTGAACCTATCACCAAGTGTTTGTGTTTTTGCTTAATCCAATCTTACTGCATTGCAAATCAAAGTTGTCAATCTAGAAGTTAATTGGATTTCAGTTGTTAAACGTATTGGTTAGCTATCATATTACTTCACCATCAATTCCACTTACTATTTGGTTTTGAAACACATACGACCTTTGCAATAGCGGTCCAGAATAGACGCAAGTCGATTCAGAACCGCTTTCGCTCAAGTCTGTAGAAAAATCTGTAAAAACTTAGTGAGATCTATTCACCCCCCCCCCCTCTAGATCTATAGGCCAGCGTCTAACAACTAGACGTTTACCCGTGCGATGCACGAATAAATTTTATTAAATTATTATTGATAAATATATTTCTATTGATATTTAATATTGAGTTTAGTTTTTATATAAAAAGTTAACATTAATTTAATATTATATATATATATATATCATATTCAATACTATCAACTGAATACTTTTGTAGACCAGTTCCTTTCTAACACTTTTGCGATACTGCTCTTTTTTTTCTTTTCAATTCAGGCACAAACTTTGTCTCAATGTTTCTGTAAATAATCATAATGTTCAATATGTCGCACTCCAATTTTTGCCCTGCGTATTTTATGTATTCAGGCGTTTCGCATTCATCATTCAATCATCACATCATTGCATATTTCAAAAAAACTGGCTTTTTATTAAAGTCAACAAAAATAACTTGCATTTCGCATCTTTATACTTTTATATTCAAAGTTACCATTTGCTTAATTTTTTTTTGGCAAAATACTAATTAATAGAAGTTTGTTCTTTTCTTTTTATCATTTCAAAAATATCAAAAAAATTGTGTTTTAATAATTTAGCTTAATTGTTGTTCATTTATTATTATTATTATTATTATTATTATTATTATTATCATTATTATTATTATCTTATTTTAATTTTTATTATACAAATAGAATAGAAATTATTTTGGTGCAAGGCCCAAATTACACTTTCATCTCTTAAGCCCATTCTGCATTACAGAACAAAAATAGTCAAACAAAAAAGGTCTTCCTTCATCTTTCTCTATTCCACGTTTCTGCATCCTGCTGTCCATGCCATGACATGCCAAATACAAAGCTCCAAAAACCTGCTCTATACTGTCACGAGACATCCAAATCTTGCACCAAAGTGTTCATAACAAGACCTGCACAAAAAAGCCATGAATCAGAGCAACAAATATGTTCAAAAACACTTCATTTTCCCCCCCAAAATGATTCAAGTCTGATAGATAAATGTAGGAAACCCTAGATCTAAGAGTACATTAAAAGACAATAAAATAAAACAACTTTTCTTCTTGATTTCATAAAGAGGCAACATACACTTATATAGTAGGGTTTCCTCATATATTGGGCCATGGGCCACTACTATTGGACTTACAAACCATAAACATAATAAATAAATAAATAATACTACTAATATTTATTTATTCTAGCGCAAAATCCTTCAACCAAACAGATTGCATTTTAATTCTATTGGACCTCTTAAGCATCATAACATTAATCTGGGGCCCATAAGGAACCTTGTCCTCAAGGTTCAAAGGGGGTGTCACGGTTTTGGGCCATTTGGCTGTTGGACTGTGGAATGGACTGCTTGAATGACTGTCTGGCCCGAAAATGGTGTGTGGTTTTGGTGAATCCACGTGCTTTGTACTCTTGGGCGGTTGGGAAATCTCTGGAAGATAAGGTGGAATCTGAAAAGCAGCTTTTGATTGGCTAATGGGGGATGTGGTCTTGTCTCGAGCAGTGTGCATTGCTGGACTACAGCTGTTATCTAGGAAAACACGTTTTTGGAATTTGGAAACAGAAATTTGAACGTTAGGTGGCTGAGGGGCAATTTTGTCCAAACACTTAAGTTGAGTTGTACTTGCATCCATAACATTAGGGTTAAGTACCATTTGAGGTGTACATAACTTAGGCACTTCCGTTTCGTTCTCCACACTTCTTTCTCTCTCGTAAACCGCTATCTCTTTTCTACTTTGCTTCCCCGATTTCTTCAGGTCTTCCTTCAACGCCGTCACGCCGCCGGTGGCTTCTGGTTTCACAAACCTTCCATCGACCATAGGTAAGCCTCCTTTTTGTGTGGTGTTTGTTGTGATTTGTTCATGCTGTTTAGGGTCCTGTGATCTGACCGTGTGGGTTTGTTCAACGGGTACGAAGAAAGTCTCAGTATCAGAAGGAGCTTGTTCCCCATGATATTTCTTTAACAAAGAAACATGCACCGGAGCCACAACACTCGGCTCGTTCTGAAGACTCTGTTTGAGGTCCGGATTCATGTCTTCACCATGATAAGGTTTCAACAACGAGACGTGAACAACAGGGTGGATGCGAGATGACGGAGGCAGATCTAAGAGGTAGTCCACTGTTCCCACTCGTTTGACCACTTTGTATGGACCATAATATTTTTTTGCTAATTTCTGACTGAGGCGCTGTGCAACTGTAGTTTGGCGGTATGGTTGGAGTTTTAACAGAACCAGATCACCCTCTTGGAAGGTAAATGGTCGTCGTTTTTTGTTTGCCTGTTTTTCCATACTGATTTTACTTCTTTTGAGATGTTGTTTTAACTCTGTGAGTACCTCCTGTTGTTGTTGCAAGGTCTGGTTTACAGTTGCGTCCGGAGTCGATCCTGTCACATAGTCCAAGAGCTTTGGGGGGTCGCAACCATACAGTGCCTTGAAAGGAGACATCTGAATCGCCGTATGAAATGATGTATTGTACCAGTATTCAGCAAGATGCAAGAATTTGTGCCATTTGTGAGGATGGTCACCAGCTAGACAGCGAAGGTATGTTTCTAAGGACCGATTTACTACTTCCGTTTGACCATCAGTCTCTGGGTGATAAGAAGTGCTATATTTCAGGTGTGTTCCTTGGAGTTTAAAGAAATGTTTCCAAAACTTGCTCAGAAAGATGGGATCGCGGTCAGACACGAAGGATCTGGGTATTCCATGAAGGCGAAAAATTTCTACTGCAAAGCGAGCGGCCAAATCCTTAGCAGTAAAATGTGTATGAAGGGGAATAAAGTGTACAAATTTACTGAGACGATCACAAAGGACCCAGATCACCGTATGGCCAGAAGAACATGGTAAGTTTGTAATGAAATCCATTGTTATGTCTTCCCACACTCTTTCTGGAACCGGTAGTGGCTGTAGGAGTCCCTTTTTCTTTTGTGTATCATATTTGTTGTGTTGACAGTTTGAGCAGTGTTTAACCAAGTTCTTGACTGCGAGGTACATACCTGGCCAGCAGAAGGAAGTTCTAATGCGTGCTAAGGTGGCCTTGACCCCAGAGTGTCCTCCTTCCGGTGTAGTGTGATATTCCTTCAAGATACTCAAACGCAGATCCTCCAAATCTGGTATGTACACCCTGTTCTTGTAATATAGCAATTCTTGTGAGATTGAATAATCTGTGTTGGTCTGAGAAGCCAGTTTGAGGAGATTCTGACCCACTGTGTCATATTTGTAGAACCTTTTGAGAGTTGTGAAGAGATCTGGAAATGGAGAAGATAAAGCTAGCAACAATGAGCCTTCCTTTTCGTACTTTCTGCTGAGCGCATCCGCCACCAGATTTGTCCGGCCAGGTTTGTAAGATATCTCAAAGTCAAAACCTTGCAATTTTGCTGTCCATCTCTGTTGTTCTGGTGTTTGGATTCTCTGTAATAGTAAATCCTTTAGACTTTTCTGATCTGTATAGATGTGGAATTTATGGCTTATGAGGTACTGACGCCATTTCTTTACAGATTCCATGATGGCAAACATCTCGCGAACATACACAGAAGCTGCTTGCATTCGAGGACACATTTTCTTGCTGAAGAAAGCAATGGGATGACCCTCCTGTGATAACACCGTGCCAATAGCAACCCCAAAGGAATCGGTATCAATGTTGAAGTGTTTTGTAAAGTTAGGTAGAGCTAAGACCGGCATGTCGGTCATTTTTCTTTTGAGATTTGTAAAGGCTATATCAGCCTCTATACTCCATGTAAACTTAGTGGAACGCAACAAGTCGGTGAGAGGAGCGGCGAGAGTGGCGTAATTTTGAACGAAACGACGATAAAATCCGGTGAGACCGAGAAATCCACGAAGTTCCGAGAGAGAACGTGGCGCTGGCCAGTCTAGAATAGCTTTTACTTTCTCTAAATCGGGTGCAACACCACTCGCTAAAATTAAATGCCCTAGGAAATTAACCTGTTTAGCCGCAAACACACACTTAGATAATTTCACAAAAAACTGGTGGTCCTTCAATAACTGGAAAACGACCTGCAAATGTTCAATATGCTCACTAAAACTGGAACTGTAAATTAAAATATCATAAAAAAAACTAGAACAAAGCGCCTTAGGAAAGGCCTTAATAAATCATTCATCGTTGATTAGAAAGTAGAAGGTCCATTAGTTAACCCAAAGGGCATAACTAGGAATTCATAGTGTCCGTCAAATGTACGAAAAGCTGTTTTATATGTGTCTTTTGATGCAACCCTGATTTGATGGTATCCTGAACATAAATCTATCTTAGTGAAAATAGTAGCTGATCCCAACTCGTCTAATAGTTCATCAATAGTAGGTATGGGAAATTTGTCTTTAATTGTAATTGCGTTTAATGCGCGGTAATCTACGCAGAAACGCCACGTCCCGTATTTTTTTTACAAGTAACACGGGTGAGGAGAAAGGGCTAGTACTAGGGACAATGGTTCCTTCCTCAAGCATTTTTTGGATTAAGGTGGTCATAGCATCCTTTTTTTAATGGGGATAGCGGTATGGTTTTACATTGATGGGGGAAGTGTTAGGTAAGAGGTTAATGTGATGGTCATGGGTTCTTTGAGGGGGAAGGCCTTTGGGTTGTTGAAAAATGGTTTGAAAATTTGTTAAAAGTTGGGTAATTTGTGGGGAAAGTATCTCGAGTTAATGGGGTTCTTGTTTCGGAAAATGTGGTTTGGCATTTGTTGGTTCCATAAGTAAAAGGTGGAAAGAAGCAACTGCGTCAGTATGAATGAGTTGTTTTAATTGATGAAAAGATGTATGGGTTGGATAGGTATTAGGGTCGCCGGTCAAAGTGATAGGTTTTGTGAGATGTTGAAAAGTCAAGGAAGGGATAGAAAAATCCGCTTGAATTGGGCCTAGAGTTCTAAGCCAAGCCATGCCTAGCACAATATCTGCTCCTTCAATAGGTAATAAGTAAAAAGGGAGGTGGAAAGGTTTATTTTGTAGCATGATTTCCACATTATCACAAACACCTTCACATTGCAAATGAGAGCCATTACCCACCATTACTAAGAATTGGTTGATAGGGGTTGTATTGAGATTTAAGTGATGTGCAATTATGGGCTGCATTATGTTGTGGGTGCTGCCCGTATCCACAAGTACCATGACTGGCAGACCTGCTATGGAACCTTTGAATTTGAGCGTTTATGGGGAAAATTGGCCTGTTGCTGCTTGGGGAGAGAGTTGAAAGTACGTGTCCACTAAGTCAGTTTCAATATGTACTTGTGATTGTTCTGCCACCTCTTGAAATTCAGGTTGAATTTCCTCATCACTCACTAGAATAAAAAATCTGCTAGTTGTGCATTTGTGTCCGGTAAAAAATTTCTCATCACAATTAAAACAAAGACCTTGAGCACGTCGCTCTTGGAGTTGGGCTTGATTTAACTTGCGAATGGGGATCTTGGTTTGATGGGCTAAGGGCTGTTTTGGGGGGTTCAGAGTTGTTGTTGGTGTAGGATTAGGGGTTTTTGGAGTTTGTGGGCTGGATGTAGAAAAGTGTTGTTTTTGGTAGGATGTTTGAAATGGTTTGGGAAACTTGGTTTTGGACTCTTTTAACTTAGATTCGATTAGCTTAGCAAGTCCTATGGCTTGGGAAATTGAGGTGGGTTTATGAATAGCTAACTCATTCTGGATATCTTGTTGTAGTCCGGAAATAAAACAATTTAATATGGCTTCTGCTGGCAGTCCCACAACCTTGTTACCAAGTTGTTCAAACTTAGTTTGGTATTCCATAACAGACCCAATTTGTTTTAATTTAAATAATTCTGCCTGATGGTTCTCAAAGGTAGATGGGCCAAACTTTAGTTCTAAATCCCTTGTGAAAGAGCCCCAAGTAGTTAGCAGGTGATTTTGATGCATCCACTTAAACCAACTTAATGCATCCCCTTTCATATAAAATGAAACAAGAGACAAACGATTTTCCGGTGGTAAATTATAAAAGCTAAAATACTGATCCGCTTGGAAAAGCCATTCTAACGGATTGGTCCCATCAAATAAAGACAGTTCTAGTTTAGGGGATCGGATAGGGGGTAAAGTGGGAATGTGGTGCTGCTGTGGGTAAAATTCTGGGTGTGGAAATGGTTGTGGGAGTGTATGGGGTGGTATGAAGACGGTCTGTGGGTGAATATAAGGGGGTATGTATGAAAAGAGGGTGGTGGGGTCGCTGACGTCATGATATGTGGTGCTGACGTCATGATCTGGGGAGCTGACGTCACTACGACAGCAGGTGTGTGGGTAGGGTTGACGTGGCTGGTAGATGGTCTAAGGGGTGAGTGAGCTGATGTGAGGGTTTGTGTAAAAGGTGGAGAACCAAATAAAATGGTGGAGGAATTTTGTGCAGTACCTGAAGGAGATGAAGACTGTGCAGCAGCAGTAGTCACACTAGGTTGTTTGTCCTTTTGAAATCCTGCCCTTTGAATGGCAGCCATTAGAGCTTCATATTTTGAATCTTTATCTTCTCTTTCAGCATTCATCCTTGTATGAATCTCCCCTATTTGCTGTGCTACAGATGCTGAAATGTTAGCAAATCTCACATCTAATTGTTCTTGAGTTTCAGCCATAGCATTGTTTAGGTTTAAGGTAGAAATATGGATAGCTTCCTCCAAAATCTTTTTGGAAGAAGGGTTTGGGGGTTTAGGTGGTGCCATGGAAGGATTGAGAAGGATCAATGAGAGCACCAATGATAGATAAATGTAGGAAACCCTAGATCTAAGAGTACATTAAAAGACAATAAAATAAAACAACTTTTCTTCTTGATTTCATAAAGAGGCAACATACACTTATATAGTAGGGTTTCCTCATATATTGGGCCATGGGCCACTACTATTGGACTTACAAACCATAAACATAATAAATAAATAATACTACTAATATTTATTTATTCTAGCGCAAAATCCTTCAACCAAACAGATTGCATTTTAATTCTATTGGACCTCTTAAGCTTCATAACACAGTCCCTGTATAAAAACGGGGGCAGCCACACAAAAAAAGAACGACGAAGAAAACCATAAAAAAAACTCGGTAGAAAGACTTGTGAATCTTCCCTCCAAACTTTTCTCAAAAAATACCACTTCACTTCATCATTTTAACACCTCATCAAATCCACACAAACATGATATAAACTTTGCTCTTCACGTTAAACCAAACACAACTCAGCCACAGTTTCATACATTTGAATCTTGCTCACCTTCATCCACGCACCTTTACCAAAAAAAAACTTAGAACAACAACCCAACAACATACTCACTGAAATAATAACGTAGCTGCTTCCACCACCGATTTTGCACGAATCTAGGAAGACAGAGAGGAGCAAGGCACAAGAGGAATCACCTTTGAGGAAGTTGTTCGATTCGGTAGATTTTCGTTTCACCTTTTGTTGATTTGACGAATTGTTTGTTGTTGTTTGGTTTGATATTTTCTCAGATTGCTTGTTGTTGTTTGAGATTTTATGAATATTTGTGTTATTGATATATATATATATATATATATATATATATATATATATATATATATATATATATATATATATATATATATATATATATATATATATATATATATATATATGAGAAGTAAAGCTGATGTTTGAGGGCTGGGAAGTATAGCGATTTAGAGATGAAGATAGTTTAGAGATGATGTTTGTTTGAATCGTGTGGGACTGAGGGAATAGAATCGAAACATGGTGAAATCACGGTGAGATTGAGAACTGAGTGTTAACCGAGAGAGCCTGAGATCGTTGTTTTTCTTTATTCTGTTTTCACGATGAAGTTTGAGAGAAATCGTTTTTGTCTCAATATTTTTAGGGTTTTATTCCTTTATTATTGTTTTGGGCTAACAATCCATGAAGCCCACCGAATCCCTACTACACCTTATCGACCATCCCTGAACCCCTCCTGAAAAGCTTTGGATTGTCTCATCATTTCTTGGCCTGCTCCATGATGGGCAAGTAGCTTTCTTTTGTTTGCACCACACTTATTTTGTTTATCTAATTGATTCTATTTACTATTATTTAGTTTATTTCTTTAATGTTAGTTTTAGTTCCTAATAAACTCATGATATTATAAAATACAAAAATAAGTTAGATTTTATTTTAATTAGATTTTTTTCTTTTATATTCCAAAAAAATATTAGATTAATCTCAATCCAAAAAAATCAATAAAACTTGTTTCAACGCCAAGTCGTTACAATAAACTTCTCGATCCAACTTCGAGCTTTTCTTCTTTTACAAAAATCTTTTTCTTAAAAAACCATACCGAAAGATCGAGTGACAAGGGGTGAACACCTCTTGAATACCTCGATTCTTTTGAATCAAAACACATTAACAAAACTTTTTTTAAAACCTTTCTTAATCAAATCAAGAGATCAAGTGACAAGAGGTGAACACCTCTTGAATACCTCGATTCTTTTGGATCAAGACATTAAATCATTTTCTTTCTTAAATCGTTTCTTAATCAAATCAAAGAGACTAAGTGACAATAGGTGCACACCTCTTGAATATCTTTGGTCATTTGAATCAAAACAAGAGGTCAAGTGACAAGAGGTGAACACTTCTTGAATACCTTGTTTTTTTGAATTAAAACACATTAATCAAACCAAGAGGTTAAGTGACAAGGGGTGAACACCTCTTGAATACCTTGATCGTTTGAATTAAAATACATTAATTAACAAGGACAACAAGTGACAATGGGGCTAGCTCCTGTTGAATACCTTGGGTAAAGACGCGCTAGGTGAACACCTATGCTCAATCCTTTGCTAAACATCCGCAAATATCCTTTTTTATTAACAAGGACAACAAGTGACAATGGGACTCGCTCTTGTTGAATACCTTGGGTAAAGACGTGCTAGGTGAGCACCTATGCTCAATCCTTTGCTAAACATCCGCAAACATCCTTTTTTATCAATGTGGATAACAAGTGACAATTAGGCTCGCATCCTTTTGAATATCTTGGGTGAACAACGCGCTAGGTGCACACCTATGCTCAAAAGGTTCACTAAACATCCCTTTAAAAAACAATCTTAATTTCAACCAAACCTTTTTTCCTTATGGCCTTTTCATATTAAAACCTCTTTTCATAAACGAGACACTTAGTCAGTTTCAAAATGCGAACATACTTCCACATGTGAAGATTGAATATCTTCCACTCGAATGCGATGATGGCCAAAATCTCATCTTACTCTTGATTTAGTTATCCATTCTTGTAGTGATCCCATATCCATGTGCGCGTAGTATTATCTCCATTTGAAAGCGATCGAGTACCTCTCGCTAAAACCAACCAACAAACTTTCGTGGTTCTTTGCCCGAACTACGATTTCTCTGACTTTCCCGTTGCACGAGGGAATACGTAGGCACAAGATACAAATGTCTTGGCGAGCATAATAATAAAAAATCTTTTCTTTTTCTTCACATTAATAAAAAAAACCTAAAAAATCCTTTCTTTTATCTTTTTTCGATTAATAAGCTAAAGAACGCAAACATCACGCTAACACTCAAACACGAAACTAACTAAATGGGTCCCATCGAGTACGGTGGAGGTGAGGGGTGCTAATACCTTCCCCTTGCTTAACCGACTCCCGAACCCTAATTTGGTTGCGACGACCATCTTATCCATTTCTTTTCTCTTTGTGGGTTTTATCGGTTTTTTACCTTTCCTTTTTGGAATAAATAAAGTTCGGTGGCGACTCTGTTGTATTTCGAGTGTGTGAACACCTTGAATATTTTTTTTACCGCTACAGAAAGTGGCGACTCTGCTGGGGATATCCTAAGAGAGTCAACCCTAGTTTAGTTTGTTTTGTATTTGAGTGTTTGCTTTTGTTTGTTTATTCTTGTGTTCTTTATGCTTATTCTTTTGTTCTTTATATTTACTCTTGTGTTATTTATGTTTCTTCATTCTTGCTTTATCGCTTTTCATCTATTTCTGTATATACTCATTTGTACTTATGGGAATGATATTTTAGTGAAGCTCTCAACCCGAGCTTTTGAAAAACAAGAGAAAAAACATAAGTTAGGAGGTGGTTGTGTAGTGTTTGTAACACCCCGAAAATTATTTCTAATTATTTTATTTAAATAGGATAATTATTTAATTGGAATAATTGATGTTATGAGAATTATTGAGAAATATTGGAAATATAGCTATTGGGCTCGTGTTGTGGTTAATGAAAAGAGAGGTGTTAACTTATTAAGCCCATTAACCAAAGTTATTCCATTTTTAATAAAATAGAAGGAAGTTGTGGAATAGAGAAGGTTACAGCATTTGGGAAAAGAGAAAACACGTGAAAGACTTGAAGAGCTTTGGAAAAGGGAAGACGAAGATCAAACCTAAGGTAAGGGGGATTCTTCTCGGTTAATGATTATTATGTAATCGATAGTGATGGAATGGTTAGGATTATTAGTCATGTCAATTAGGAGTATGTTGAATGTATAGAGATGTTAGGTTTTGGTGAACTTGATGAATTTGATGAAATTGATGAAATTGACGAATGTTTTGATGTTAGATGACCTCTAAAATATGTTAAAATTGTAGTGTATTATGTTACTTGATGATGTTTTGATGTGAGAATGATTATGGTGTGATTGGATTGGAATTGGGAGGGGAAGGATGTCAGAATCGCAGCAAAATTCTGCACAAGACGCAGAATGTGTCGACCTAAGTGTCAGTTGCGTCGACACATTCAACAAATTTGCGTCGACCTGTAGTGTCGACGAGCGCTTATCCGAGAGTGGTGGAAATTATTTGTGTCGACCTGAAGGGGTCCATGCGTCGATGCACAACATGCAATTTTTGAAAAATATTCTGAAGGTCATAACTTTTGATCCGTTTGTCAGATTTATGTGCCGTTTTGGGCGTTGCAAAGCTAATTATATGTTTTACATGATAAAGTGATAAAATGGGCAGTGGCCGAATTTATTTCAAAAATCGTTTTAATTACTTTGATGATAATTAAATATTGTGTGCATATAACGTGATGTGTGACAATGTGATTGATCTGGTGAAGGATTTGACTGTGATTATTATTATTATTATTGTTATGGTGATGGATGCATGATTATTTGAGTGATGTTGAAAACATGTACATAATTATTCGGTGATGTGGTGATGAGATGAATTGTTCATCATTATTGGTGATGTTTTAAGTATGATATGTGTGTACATTCATTCATATGCATTCGGTGATGGATCCCGGTGATGTTTGGATCAATTGGCGGACATAATTCCCATTGTGCGGAATTGGTGTCGATGGACCGTATCTCGATGAGGAGTAGGTCAATTGGTGAATGGGTTCAGCCCATGGTTTGGTACCACATGCATTAGTGTCAGTACATTCATATACACTATAACATGTTATGACTTGCAATGAATTGTATTGTGAATGATGATGTATTTGTAGTATGTTGATGGATGTGAATTGTGGAATGTTTGTATACATGTAAGATTGATTGATTGATAATTCCTTACGATTTATTGCTTACGACTATACAATACTCGTTAATTGTGAATGAAACTCACCCTTACATGTTGTTTTTCAGATTGAGGAGTAGAGGCTTAGCTGATTCGGTGAGGATAGCTCTTAGAGTTCATCCATGAGTCGTGTCGGTCATGCACGGATTGTAACACTGGGGAACGCTAGTTTAGAGATGAATTACTCAAATTGGTTTTGTTGTTTTATAATTGTATTGGATTAACTTGCATGGATGATGAATATGCAATGTTACGAATTATAATCCGCTGTGTTGAACATGAATTGTGTTTTATGTTAAATTGTTCCTCGTGTGGCATGATAATTGACTATGGTATTTTATGTTAAAATAATTGTAATACCCTTGTATTTCATGTTTACTCTGAATTATTTGATTATTTCCGCGGGGTTTAGAAGGGTGTTACAGTGTTAGTTCCCAAGGTGAACACCTTGAATGGCTAATACGAAAACCCCACTTGAAGGAGACTTATTCATGAAATTTGTCATAAGGTGGTTCGCCCATCGCATGGCAGAAATCTGATTTGGTCGTTAACTCCAAGGACCTTTAGAACCCGTTCCATTTGTAAAGGTTATGTATCGATCCCCAAGGTGCACACCTTGTATGATTGGTACGATAATCTCACCTAGAGGACGCGTATTCATGAAATTTGTCATAAGATGGTTCACCTGTTGCGTGATGAAGTTCTGATCATGCTCGGATGCCTCTAGGAACCATTATATCCAAAAACTTTAGAGTTAACCTTGTGAGGGGACTCTTGGGTAAAAGAACTTAGAACTGTCCTAACTTAAGGAGCCTTCCGATAGGTTATTTTGTTATCATGCTTTGCATCCAACATTGCATGACATTGCATATCATTTGCATCATGCAAGTACCTCATTCCAACTGTCTCTTTCATTCAGTTATTTGTCAACTGTCAAACTGGTTCCTCCACACTAGTACGAGACTAGAGCCAACGTCAGACGAAGAATGGCAGAACAAGAACAACACAATGCTGAGTTAGAATGGAAATTGACGAGATGAAGTCAGGAATGACCAAGCTCACAGAGATGTTGCAAGTTTTGATCGCCAGAGGAGAACCACCTCAAAGGACTGTTATTCAAGAGGTCGCCGACGATGTTGAAGACCCCATTTCTGTTCAGAGGCCCGCCACTACATGGCCCGAGTTTGGTTTACCTCCAAATTATTCTCCATCTCACGCCACTGCTGCTATGGTTGGTCAAACTTCACAACCAATGTTCCAAGCTCCAATCATGATTGAGTCTCAGCCAATTGTGCACGCTGTTGCCCAAACCGCCTATGGAAATCCTCTCTTTGAGTACCACGCTGAAGACCATCAAAGTGAAAGCCAAAGAGAAGTTGATGATATCGATGAAGTCAAAGAACAATATCAAATCCTGGAGAAAAGACTAAGAGCCATGGAAGGTGCTGATTATTTTGGGGTTTCTGCTAAGAACATGTGCTTCGTTTCAGATTTGGTCATACCTGCCAAATTCAAAACTCCTGAGTTTGAAAAGTACAGGGGATACACTTGCCTAAGAAGCCATTTGACCATGTACTACCGCAAGATGGCTGCTTATACCAAGAATGAAAGACTCCTTATCCATTGCTTCCAAGATAGTTTTAGTGGTGCGTCCCTGAAATGGTATATGGGACTTGAGAAGAATCGTGTTCATTGTTTCTAAGATCTGACTGATGCTTTCATGAAGAAATACAAGTATAATCTGGACATGGCACCTGATCGTCGTCAACTACAAAATATGTCTCAAAAACAAAGATAATCCTTCAAGGAGTATGCTCAACGTTAGAGAGAGCTATCTTCTCAAGTTGAACCTCCTTTGGCTGAGAAGGAACTGACTTGTATGTTCATGGATACTCTCTCACCTTTCTATTGGAGAAGATGATTGGAAGTATGTCCTCCAACTTTACAGACTTGGTGACCATTGGTCAAAGGCTAGAGGAAGGGATTAAGAATGGAAAAGTTGTCAATGTTGCTGAATCCTCTAGTGGGGCAAAGAAGTCTTATGGGAACTTCCATAAGAAGAAGGATGGAGAAACAAATGATGTTTTAGATGAAGGCAGAAGACCTCGTCAAAAGCCTAATAACTATGATCAACCAATTGTAGTTACAGTTGCTCTTGCGACCAAGGCTCCACAAGTTCAAGCTCCTCAACCTCAGGCTGCTAAACAAAATCAGACTCGTAATAGGGTTGACTTTGATCCTATTCCCATGACTTATACTGAGTTGTATCCAGCTTTGGTCCAGAAAGGGTTGATTACAACTAGAGCTATGCCTCCTCCTCGAAATCCTCTCCCAAAGGGTTTCAGATCTGATGTTCATTGCCTTTTCCATCAAGGTACAACAGGCCATAATTTGGAAAGATGTTTCCCTCTGAAAGAAAGAGTCCAAGAGTTGGTTAGAACGAAGATGCTTATTTTCAAGGATGAAAATCCCAATGTTGTCAGCAATCCTTTGCCAAATCAAAGTGGCTGAAAGACTGAGAATGATTAGTTACTTTCCTAAAGCCAAGTGTTTCAGACAGGATAGCTCCTCCTCATCACTGATTAGTCACTAGGCCTTGTTTCTTTCTGTTTGAAATTTCCTTATTTTGTATTGTGTACTGCATTAAACTTTGTTTGTTTCTGAATGTTAATTTTAATGAAATGAGCATTACATATTTGAATTTGAATCAATCCATTTACATTCATTGTGTCTATCTTTATGCTTTCTTTTTTCTTTTTTCAAAAAAAACAAACAAACAAAAATTATCTTTTATTCGCTTTCTTTATCAAACTTTTGTTTATGCAAAGATTGGAGGGAGGATGATGAGAACCAAATACCCAAATTGTTGAATTGTATGCTTTCAAATAAAATTTTGTTGATGATGTATAGGCATTGTTTCAATTCCCAAACACTGGAGAAATAAGGAAGTTAATCCCTCGTTCACCCCTTTGAGCTTAGAAGTTGGTGTTTCTTTTTGTACGAAAAAACCCGTATTTTTAACTTGGGGCAGGGTAGTTCTCAGTTGATTTGGTTGTGCATTCAATTTGAAGAGAATAAGCAAGTACACCTTTCAATAAGGGTTTCAATCAAAAGTGACCAAGATGGTTATCATTAATCATTATCAAGGCAGTCACTATCTTTCCAATACCGAAAAAATCAAAGAAAAAGCTAGCTAAGTCAAAACCTACGAAGGAGACTTAGGCAAAATTAGGGCATCCCGCTGGCTGTAATCTCAAATGAAGGTAGTTCAGGCAAAAGTTAGGGATAATAGAAAGAAAAAAGAGAAGTCAATAAATTCCTTGAACCCCAATGAAATGTTGTGACTATCAAAAGGAAGAAGTGACTGCCATCTCAAAGATTCCCTTGACTTATGAGTCATCATCGCATGAATAGGGGAAATTCCAAAAGCCTCTTGGAACTTGAATGCATAGTTTGAATTAATTTGATGTAGGACTGAAGATCATCACGAAGAATAGGGTGGGTACAAATATACTTTGAGCCTATATTCTTTGTTTCTAAAACCGTGAACCATGCCACGTTACAACCCTCAAAAGACCTAATTGAAGCAAGGTTTATTTTGAAAGCATATTACAACAAGGTTGCGTTAACCTAACTCCTAAAGATTTTTGCAAATCATTTGTTTTTTCCATACCTTTTCTTCATATTTCACTTTGAATGTCTAGACCATTGTGTTTGAACATTTGATTCATTTGCTTTACATCCATAATATCATTCCTACAATGATTTTGATTTCAAAATATGCTTTGAGCATCGCATTAAAATTTCCATTTTTGAACGAACATTCTATTTGAATGTAAGCACTCATCTTCAAGGAAGTTCAAACAGTCGAGAAGCTTGATCAGTGATCCTATCAGGGGCACGTTACTTCAAGATCCTGTTGTTCAAGACTTATACTGGGGAAAGTGTTCCCTATACTCATTTCAAGAACTGGAGCAACAATCGGTTTATCTACATCAGTCATTTCAAGAACTGAAGCCATGATCAGTTCATCCCAAGCGATAATTCAACTGAAGCAATGATCAGTTAACCGACAACAGTCAATAAGGGGCAGTCTCCTTCAGCGATCCCCAAGCAGCTTATTAGTCCTTCTCAAAAGGATCATCATTGTGACAAAACCATGTTGGCAATGTTCTTGTGTTGAGGAATCAGAGTTCCAATCTTCCCTCATAAAAGAGTCTACCTCAGTTGTCATAACCAAATGCATTACATTGATCACTCACATATCATGCATAGAAAAATTCAATATCATGCATCGGAACAAAATTCATACTCATTTGCATTCTTTCAAGGTCCCGCCACTATTAATATCTTTACCTTGAGATCAAAGTCCAACTCACTTGGCATTTACCTAAAACAGATACTTGTTTGTCTTCTCCATCTAGTGTTACTCCTAGACGTCCCTTCCTTCTCTCAGTGCCATTCCTGAAAGATGCTTTTCACCTCATTCAGTGCCATTCCTGGATGTTGTAGTTCCGTTTTCTTCTTTTAGTGCTATTCCTGAAAGATGTTTCACACTTTATTCAGTGCCATTCCTGGATGTTGTAGTTCCCTTTTCTTCTTTTAGTGCTATTCTTGAAAGATGTCTCTTTCTTCTTTCAGTGCCATTCCTGAAAGTTGTTTCTCACCTTATTCATTGCCATTCTTGGATATTGTGATTTCTAACCTCATTTAATGTCATTCTTGAATATCTCTCATGTCTGTCACCCTTTATTCTATTGTCTCTTTCATCAAGTCTTTTACTCCTTCCATCATTAGTTTATCTCTCGTGGCGTCATATTCCCCCACAGAGATTCAAGTCTGTCTCATATTATATTGCATTCAAAATAACAAAAAAAAAAATCCATGCATTGCATTTCATTTGCATAAAAAGGGAAAAAATTCGGGCATCTGTGTCGCACCCCAATTTTTGCCCTACGCATTTTATGTATTCGGGCTTTTCGCATTCATCATTCAATCATCACATCATTGCATATTTCCAAAAAACTGGCTTTTTATTAAAGTCAACAAAAATAAATTGCATTTCGCATCTTTATACTTTTTTATTCAAAGTTACCATTTGCTTAATTTTTTTTTTAGATAATTAATAGATGTTTGTTCTTTTCTTTTTATCATTTCAAAAATATCAAAAAAATTGTGTTTTAATAATTTAGTTTAATTGTTGTTCATTTATTAGTATTATTATTATTATTATTATTAATATTATTATTATTATTATTATTATTATTATTATTATCTTATTTTAATTTTTATTATACAAATAGAATAGAAATTATTTCGGTGCAAGGCCCAAATTAAACTTTCATCTCTTAAGCCCATTCTGCATTACAGAACAAAAATATTCAAACAAAAAAGGTCCTCCTTCATCTTTCTCTATTCCACGTTTCTGCATCCTGCTGTCCATGCCATGCCAAATACAAAGCTCCAAAAACCTGCTCTATATTGTCACAAGACATCGAAATCTTGCACCAAAGTGTTCATAACAAGACCTGCACAAAAAAAATATGTTCAAAAACACTTCATTTTCCCCCCAAAATGATTCCAGTCCCTCTATAAAAATGGGGGCAGCCACACGAAAAAAGAACGACGAAGAAACCCATAAAAAAAAACTCGGTAAAAAGACTTGTGAATCTTCCCTCCAAACTTTTCTCAAAAAATACCACTTCACTTCATCATTTTAACTCCTCATCAAATCCACACAAACATGATATAAACTTTGCTCTTCACGTTAAACCAAACACAACTCAACCACAGTTTCATACATTTGAATCTTGCGCACCTTCATCCACGCACCTTTACCAAAAAAAAACTTAGAACAACAACCCAGCAACACACTCACTGAATACAACAATAACGTAGCGGCTTCCACCACCGATTTTGCACGAATCCAGGAAGACAGAGGGAGCGAGGCACAAGAGGAATCACCTTTGAGGAAGTTGTTCGATTCGGTAGATTTTCGTTTCACCTTTTGTTGATTTGACGAATTGTTTGTTGTTGTTTGGTTTGATATTTTCTCATATTGCTTGTTGTTGTTTGTGATTTTATGAATATTTGTGTTATTGATATATATATATATATATATATATATATATATATATATATATATATATATATGTGTGTGTGTGTGTGTATGAGAAGTAAAGCTGATGTTTGAGGGCTGGGAATGATATCTATTTAGAGATGAAGAGAGTTCAGAGATTATGTTTGTTTGAATTCTGTGGGACTGAGGGAATAGAATCGAAACATGGCGAAATCACGGAGAGATTGAGAATTGAGTGTTAACAGAGAGAGCCTGAGATTGTTGTTTTTCTTTATTCTATTTTCACGATGAAGTTTGAGAGAAATCGATTGTGAGGCCATTGAAAAACAGAGTTGAAGCATAGAGGAACTGAGAGATATAACGTGAAGGGAGATAGAAGGGGAGGTTGCCGTTTTTGTCTCAATATTTTTAGGGTTTTATTCCTTTATTATTGTTTTGGGCTAACAATCCATGAAGCCCACCGAATCCCTACTACACCTTATCGACCATCCCTGAACCCCTCCTGAACAGCTTTGGATTGTCTCATCATTTCTTGGCCTGCTCCATGATGGGCAAGTAGCTTTCTTTTGTTTGCACCACACTTATTTTGTTTATCTAGTTGATTCTATTTACTATTGTTTAGTTTATTTCTTTAATGTTAGTTTTAGTTCCTAATAATTCATGATATTTTAAAATACAAAAATAAGTTAGATTTTATTTTAATTAGATTTTTTTCTTTTATATTGAAAAATTCCAAAAAAATATTAGATTAATCTCAATCCAAAAAAATCAATAAAACTTGGTTCAACACCAGTCGTTACAATAAACTTCTCGATCCAACGTCGAGCTTTTCTTCTTTTACAAAAATCTTTTTCTTAAAAAATCATACCGAAAGATCGAGTGACAAGGGATGAACACCTCTTGAATACCTCGATTCTTTTGAATCAAAATACATTAACAAAACTTTTTTTTTAAAACCTTTCTTAATCAAATCAAGAGATCAAGTGACAAGAGGTGAACACCTAAGACATTAAATCATTTTCTTTCTTAAATCGTTTCTTAATCAAATCAAAGAGACTAAGTGACAAGAGGTGCACACCTCTTGAATATCTTTGGTCCTTTGAATCTAAACAAGAGGTCAAGTGACAAGAGGTGAACACTTCTTGAATACCTTGATCTTTTGAATTAAAACACATTAATCAAACCAAGAGGTTAAGTGACAAGGGGTCAACACCTCTTGAATACCTTGATCTTTTGAATTAAAATACATTAATTAACAAGGACAACAAGTGACAGTGGGGCTAGCTCCTGTTGAATATCTTGGGTAAAGACGCGCTAGGTGAACACCTATGCTCAATCCTTTGCTAAACGTCCGCAAATATCCTTTTTTATTAACAAGGACAACAAGTGACAATGGGACTCGCTCCTGTTGAATACCTTGGGTAAAGACGCGCTAGGTGAACACCTATGCTCAATCCTTTGCTAAACGTACGCAAACATCCTCTTTTATCAATGTGGATAACAAGTGACAATTGGGCTCGCATCCTTTTGAATATCTTGGGTGAACAACGCGCTAGGTGCACACCTATGCTCAAAAGGTTCACTAAACATCCCTTTAAAAAACAATCTCAATTTCAATCAAACCTTTTTGCCTTATGGCCTTTTTATATTAAAACCTCTTTTCATAAACGAGACACTTAGTCAATTTCAAAATGCGAACATACTTCCACATGTGAAGATTGAATATCTTCCACTCGAATGCAATGATGGCAAAAATCTCGTCTTACTCTTGATTTAGTTATCCATTCTTGTAGTGATCCCATATCCATGTGCGCGTAGTATTGTCTCCATTTGAAAGCGATCGAGTACCTCTCGCTAAAACCAACCAACAAACTTTCGTGGTTCTTTGTAACACCCTTCTAAACCCCGCGGCAATTTAAATAAGTTTATTCAGAGTACATGAAATAAGGGTGCCACAATTCAAAATAAATTAAAAACATCATTCAGTCATGTCATGCATTCACTGAGGCAATTCTCAATAATTAAAACAATTCATGTCAACACAGCGGAATTAAATCAGGCAGATTAAGTTTAACATCTTTAAAACTAATCCTTCAAAACATCAAAACATAACTAGAGTTGCAAACATAAACTCTAAACATCGCGTCCCCAGTGCTACAACTATCAGAGCATGACACCTGACGCTAACTAAACAACTGACTCATGAGCTAATCCTCACCGAGTCGGACAGCCGCTATCCTCAATCTGAAAATGACAACATGTAAGGGTGAGTCTTCATCATAATTAACAAATTTTATAAGGTTATAAGGCAATAACACATCATAGCTGCATTGTTCACCCAATTGTTTCATAAACAGACATTCAAACAAGTTTCATTCATCACAAACAGTCAACTAACACACCATCAACATTTATAACACTGGAATACATCCAATCATGTTATAAAATTATGCATATGTATGAACTAACACTATGCATGTGGTACCAACATCATCAAATGGGAATAACCCATGACCGATCCAACATCATCAAGATACGGCCCTGCCAGCACAGATTCCACGCAATGGGAATCATTCCCTTTACTGATCCAACACATCATCATGGATACAGCATCATCAATGAACATGAATGAATGCAAACATACATGAACATACTTATACCATCGTCAAGTCTAATGAGCAACATCATCAAATACTCATTTCATCACAATCATCAATCACATCATTAATCATCACATATATTATTTAACAAGGTTCGTTTAGCTCGAAACGGCACACGAAACGGACCAACGGTTCAAAAGTTATGCATTTTACAAAATTCTGCATTTTTCAAAAACCTTCAGTGGTAATCGGTTACCCAAAGGCCAGTAACCGGTTACCCTGACTCACAAAGCACATCCCCCTGTTTTTTGTATGGGTAATCGGTTACCCTGCTTTCAGTAACCGATTACCGACTCCCAGAAAGTAATATTTCCCCTTTTTCACTGCAGTAATCGGTTACCCTGCTCCCAGTAACCGGTTACTGCGTACCTGCAACCCCAAATTCTGCAGAAAACAGCATTCCAACCATCCCAAACCCATTCAATTCACACCAACTCGAATAATAGGAAATGGAATGCACACATACCACGAAATACATATCATAATACATCAAATACACATCAAACAAAGCCATAATCACACAACATCATAGATTTCATACACAAGATCAATTATCATACAATTTGGTTCAATCCCTAAATCTATCATATGACTCAATTGACCTGAATCCTACATCTATTCGATATTATTAACCCCTAACCCGATAATAGATGATAATCAGACAAGTCCCCCTTACCTTAGCCAAATTCTTGGATGGGTCTTCTTCCTCTTTGGTTCTCTTTCACGTTCTTCAGCTCCTCTTCTCACAACTTCTTGTTTTCACGTTCTAATTCTTTCTCCTCTTGTTTTCCTTATTTTATGAAAGACATAAAATTAGAAATGGGCTCCTTCACACTTACACCCCCCCACATTACTAATTCCACCATAAGGCCCAACAACTTAACATTTTATATTTCTTTCCACATAATTCCAATAAAATGCTAGTTCAAATTAATTAATTTAAAAATTTAATTAAACTAATTAAATAAGAAATTTTGGGATGTTACATTCTTCGCCCGAACTACGATTGCTCTGACTTTCCCATTACACGAGGGAATACGTAGGCACAAGATACAAATGTCTTGGCGAGCATAATAACAAAAAATATTTTCTTTTTCTTCACAATAATAAAAAACCTAAAAAATCCTTTCTTTTATCTTTTTTCGATTAATAAGCTAAAGAACGCAAACATCACGCTAACACTCAAACACGAAACTAATTAAATGGGTCCCATCGAGTACGATGGAGGTGAGAGGTGCTAATACTTTCCCCTTGTTTAACCGACTCCTGAACCCTAATTTGGTTGCAACGACCATCTTATCCATTTCTTTTCTCTTTGTGGGTTTTATCGATATTTTCCCTTTCCTTTTTGGAATAAATAAATTTTGGTGGCGACTCTGTTGTATTTCGAGCGTGTGAACACGTTCGAGTATTTTTTACCGCTACACAATATACCACCCCTTGTTGTCTCCTTCGTTACTACATACACGTTATAAACCATTTTTACTTAACAATCTATATTACTAACCTTTACTAATTTACCTTTCCCTTTTTACTAATTTCTGGTTAATCTTTTTTCTAACAAGTTCAAAACCTACTTTTCTAGTTCATAGTGTTCTACATAGGAAAAAGAATGGAACACAACAACACAATCGCTCAATAATTTAACATCACATTCGATCAACGACAACAGCTAAATTCCGAAGGAAACTAAATCGAAATTAAAGGAAAATGTAGAGGTAGATTTCAATCGTCGCTCACTCCACTGTTTGAAACCTCTCCGATGTGAAATTCGCCGTTCTTCTGCCATGTCTCCGATTGAGCTGCCTCCATCCACGCCGTTGGACAACCGCGACCTCGTCTGAAGCCGCACCCTTCCAGAGCTCGACCTCTGCCGCGAGCAACCTCCGCGCCATTCTCTTCACATGTGGTCGGTGAATCTCTTCATTTTATTATGATGCTTGAATCTTGATATGATTGTTTTGATTGTTTGATGTGTTCGCTATTATTTTATGTTGTTTTGAAATGAAAGAGATAATGAAAAACTGGATTTGAGGAAGCTGGAAGAAAGAGGGATGAAGAATACTCTGTGCTTTTATCTTCTACTGACATTATGTTATTGCGTGGTATTCATGGGCTCTATTCTTTTTTTTTTCTCTTTTTTTAAACGCCATGTGTCTTTCAGCTGTTGGTTTGAAGTTTTTGTTTGAAAAGTCATGAGAGAAAAATCTCCACATAGTGAGTATGGGGCAACGCCTCACTCACTGCACCATATTTTTGTTTTATTTTTGTTTTATTTAAGTATAAATTAAAGGTAATTTCTTTATTGACCCCTCTACCTTCTTGGTCACCTGCGGCGAAAACCAAAAAATATCCCTACTTCAAAAATGCATTTTCGACGTTATTGTTTTTTCAAAATTCGGAAATTCACTTCTGAAAATATAAAAAATGGGTGTTTTCGAAAATGCATCTCCGAAAACACCCATTTTTGAGGTTTTGGAAGTATACTTCCGAAAATAGCCATGGGGGTTCTGTTGAAAGTTGCTTGGAACAGTGACGTTTCTTTCTCACAAACATTATGTACACCTTAAACCAGATTTGTGCAACTTATCCTTGATATAGACATATATTGGCCAATCTTTTTAATTCTATCATCATTAACCATACAATTTTTGAACATGGTATTAAATAAAAAATTAATTCAATAAAGTTGAATCAACCTAGAAATCTTGTTATATGAATGATACAAAGTCTGAAGCTTCAAAAGGTTTTCAAGTTCTAGACTTCTAGTGGTATTTTATTGAGATTGAAATTGTATGTTCCATGGCCTTTTGTATCTTTGTAGGAATTGTATCTCTCCAAGATTAAATTTCAAAATTTTCATAAATGGGTCTTTGAAAATAAGTTTTGTAGTATTCTACACAAATGAATTTATTGTCCTATGAAAAAGAAGAAGGAAAAACGAGGGTGGTTTCACAATTTCTTTTCAAGATGCTGGTGATGACAGCGAAGGCAGAGCCATGTCTTTTTTCAAAAGTATATTTCTGAAACTTCAAAAATGGATCTTTTCAGAAATGCATCTCCGAAAACACCCCCCATTTGATGTTTTCGGAAGTGTATTTCCGTATTTTCGAAGTTGGGGTATTTTTGGATTTTCGCTGGGGTCACTCCCATAAGGGGGTCAAAAAGAAATTCTCAAATTAAATTAGTTTTTGAGGATATTATTTGGGCCATTGGGCCTTAGTTTTTTTTAGTCTTGCTATATCCATTTTTTTAGTCATAACTTTAGATTAGGGTTAAGGTTAATTGGATCTTGGGCTTGATAGTTATATTCTGGGTATATTCTATTTTTTTCTAATTATCATAAAAAGTACGAAAATATTTTGTTAGACGATAGGAATGGTCTAGAGGGGGGTGAATAGACCACCTTTTTCCGACTTAAGAAAATTTTAGCTTTTGAAACGTGACTTCCCTGAATCACTTAATCGTCTCCAACCGATCGCGTTATCGGGGACCGGATATGTGCACTAAACCGAACGGATGAAAAATGACGAATAATAAATTACGTTTTAACAAATTTATCAATTAAGTCAATTACACACTTAATATTTTATTACTCACAATGAACGTTTATACCAAAATTTGAACAAAAATTTATTGAGGAATTTTATCGAACACTTGGTGATCGAAATTTACCAAACCTTAATTTTTGTTCAACAATGGAAATTTAACAAAACGAATAGAAACAAGATAGAAGTAAGAACGATAAAGAACACGAGATTTGTTAAGGCAGTTCCTCTATCGTCCTCGCAGGAGTACGTCTGCCCCTAATTTCAAATGAAATTAGGAAAGTTTTATTTGATTGCAAAATGTTTAACAAGGATAGAATTTACCAATCACCAACTACACACATGCAGTAAAATTAAATACAATTCGATCCTCCCCTTGATTCAAGTTGAATCAAGTCAATGTCAATGATCTTCACCGATCAAGACCTCGATCGTTCCTTTTTCAATCCTCCGGTTGTAGAAAATTTGTTGAGCGGATCTTCAATCCCTCAATCCCTTATGCACGACTGGATTGATTACCAAAGCGAATCGATCGTCAAAAACCTTTCGAACCAAATCTTTGATGAAGAAGGAAAAACCCTAAGGTTTTATACAAGAAACACCCTCAACAATCTTCACTCGAACAAGATAAATGTCTACCGTCGAATCTCGAACAAGACAAATGTCTACCGTCGAACCTTATCAACACACGTTCCTTACTCCGATCGAAAAAGATGATTATGTGTAATTTTCGATCAATAAACGAAAGGTTGAAGATGAGAAGAAGCTTGAGTATATCTTTCAAGTTTCTTGTTAAAATGCTTAAAAATGATCAATTGGTTATTTATACCACTCCCTTTGAATAGGCCAATTAAAACACAGCAAAAACCAGTATAGGAAGCGATAGGTCGACCTGCTCCCCTGCATAGGTTGACCTGTTGATATTTTTGCACCTGCATTTTAACTGAGTATGACACTTGCGTCGACCTAAAGGGTCAGCGTGCGTATACCCGAGGTCTCCTCAAAATCCCATGCGTTGACCTGAGCCACCAATGCGTCGACGCATTCTGTTTGCACATTGAATCTTTGAACCACCAAGATTGGATGCGTCGACCTGAAGGCTCGGCGTGCGCATACCCGAGGTTCCTCCAAAATGATATGCGTCGACCTGATGAGGCAATGCGTCGACGCATTCTGCCTTTACATGGAATCCTTCACAACTGTATGCAATAGGTCGACCTGTTGTACCTGTGAGTCGACCTATTGAGGTTTTGTGGCCAAAAATACTTTCCTTTGTTGCACCCATTTGCTTTCTTTGATTCCACTTTGATTGTATTGAGTTCACAATGTTTTGACATCATGAAAACCACACAATTGCCCTCACATACTCCCCCTTTTTGATGATGGCAAAACTTGTGAAATTTCGTCGAGGCACTACGTAAAACAAAATGCTTGCTCTCCCTTTCTGCTTGCTCCCCCTGTCTTGGTGCATATGTTTGCTGTAGTGTTCTAATTCAATGCATTCTCCCCCTTTGACAACATCGAAAAGAGACAAGCAATATTATACGTACATGGTGGGATAATATCATACAAGGTTGATCATTTAACCAGCCTTTTTGCAATCATAATCACAAAGCAATCATTCACATAAAACAATGCTTAATGACAAAGTTAAAAAGGTAACAATAACATAAATAACCAAACAAACAATGAGCACATAGCTCAAATAATATTCTTACACAAACACAAAGTACGGAAGAAAATTGTTCAGCATAACATTAAAATAAAAACACAAAAACACTTAAATTGTTCATGAAAAAATGTAAATGGTTCATGCATGAAATGAGGACACTAGGCATCATCATCTTCATTTCTCTCTTAATCTGGAGGTGGAGGTTGAGCTGCATGAACTTGAGGGAATGGGTAGTGTTGCATAAAAGCGTTTGTGAAGGAAGAGAGTTGGTTGCTTTGAGCATCGATCATACCATAAAGTGTGTTGTACCGTTGCTCTTGAATTATGGAATAGGCCGTAAATTGGGCACCTTGCTTAGTGACACGAGTGGTCAAAGTACTAAGGCGCTCATTCATCAAATTTTGATTCTCAATTTTTTGGAGACGCATAGCCTCAAGCAAATTAGCAACATTAGAGCCAGCATTTTCAGCACCCACATTTTCATCTTCATATTCACCTTCATTGTCTTCCCCTTCATCAATATTCATATCATCCTCATCTTCTCGGTTTAGGTCAGGATTGTTTGCCCTTAAAACAGCTCCATAGGTACCTGAGGCTTGGTTGTAGTAGAATCCCATCATGTTTAGAGTTTTCTTGGTGAATTCTTGGTCGATTGAGACGGACTTCTTGGGAAGCCGTTGAGATGGAATATTTACCCTATTAAGCACCCAATGGATGAATGATGCATATCCAATAGCGGTACCTCTTCCTGATTCCTTCAACTCAAACATCCGCTTTACTATAAAATGAGGCAAATTTACCGGAATTCTGCTCTTGATCAACCAAACTAGATACACTTCTTGTTGGTCAACACGTGAGTATCCACCTTGCTTAGGTCGGATGATTCGTGCCACAATCCACTGCAGAATTCTATCAACTATGTTCAATAGACCTGTAGTAGCCGTCCGAGGGAACAGATTGCTTTGAACGATATGGTCAGCATGAGGGCGCCTCAACATGTTGTTCAATGTGACATTGTAGTCAAACTGAGTCAACACAATGGTATCAGTTACCGTGACAACATTCTCACTTAACGGAAATAAACCGAAATGCCTCCAAGTGTTGTCGGTGATGGCGTATGTGGTTGTACCCATCTGAAAATTGAAGGAACTTCCATGGAATTGTCCTTCCATCCCATTATAGAAAATCTGAACTAAATCCTCATTGTAATCATGATTTAATTCAAGAAAAGCACCTAATTTTTGAACTTCAAGCAAATCGATTACCTGTTGTAGATGAAGTCTATGTAGGGTTCCCGTAAATAGCATGAATTTCTTAATGACCTTCCTTTTGCTGAAGTGGGCTGAGTATGATTCAACAAGTGCATAGGGAATTGGAGAGAGAGCATCTTCCAGTTCAGGTTGTTGTTGAGAGGAGGACTCCCCTCTGCTTGCTCTCTTTCTTGAGGATTTGTGGGAAGCCATTGTTGAATGATTGAGAGGAGTTTGATGGAGTGTTAGTTTAAGATGTTAGGGTTCTCTAGTGTGGAGGTCGACGGCACAAGAAGTAAGAAGAGAGAATGATTTACCTTGAGCCCCCTTTTTAAATGTAACCTAATTTTGAAATTCTGCGAACGATGTGTCGACCTATGCAGGTCATGCATCGATGCATTAGCCTCAGATTTTTAAAAAATTTCTTTGGATAGGTCGACACACAGAAGAAGTAGGTCGACCTATGTTTTGCAAATTTCAAAATTTGGTTAGATGCAATAAATGTATGTATGTCACAACCAAATTATGCATAAAACATATACACTTATGAATAATTCTCAACTTTACCATATTGATATATTATCATGAAGTGGATCTAAGGTTGAAACGATATTACCTTTACGCATGGGAGATGGAGATACATGCCCTCACATATCTTTGAATGAACACTTCAATACATTTGTGAGAACATAGATAATAATAATTAATAAAGCATATGCAACTACTCATAGTTGCAACCTATCTGATGTATCAAGGACTCCAAGTTCCCTACGGATGTGAAAGAAGGGCTCGATAGCTAGTGGTTTTGTAAAGATATCGGCAAGTTGATTTTTGCTATCAACATGCTCAAACACTACATCACCCTTCTCAACATGATCTCTAAGGAAATGGTGTCGAATTTCTATGTGTTTAGTGCGAGAGCGCAAGACTGGATTTTTGGTTAAATTTATAGCACTTGTGTTATCACAAAAGATAGGAATATGATCAAGCTTGATATTGAAGTCAAGTAATTTTTGTTTGAGCCATAGTATTTGAGCACAACAATTACCGGCCGCCACATATTCCGCCTCGGCAGTTGACAAAGCAACGGACACTTGTTTCTTGCTATGCCAACTAACTAAGGAATTTGAGAAAAAATGACATGTGCCACTAGTGCTTTTCCTATCCAATTTGCACCCGGCAAAATCGGAATCAGAATATCCAACCAAAGAGCAATCACTACCTTTGGAGAACCATAAGCCATGCTTAGTTGTACCAACAAGATACCTAAGTATGCGCTTAAAGGCTTTTAAGTGAGACTCCTTAGGACATGATTGGTATCTTGCACACATACAAACACTAAACATAATATTGGGACAAGAAGCGGTAAGGTAAAGTAGAGAACCGATCATACCTTTATACCTTTTTACATCAACCGGCTTACCATGTTCATCCCGATCAAGATTTATGGCGGTAGGCATAGGAGTGTCAATGGCCTTGGACTTTCCCATGTCAAAGCCTTTGATGAGATCTTGACAATACTTAGTTTGACTCACAAACATGCCTTCTTTTAGTTGCTTTATTTGGAGTCCAAGGAAGTAGTTTAGTTCACCCATCATGCTCATCTCAAATTCTCCCTGCATAAGCTTAGAAAAATCCTTTACAAGAGTCATGTTAATAGACCCAAAAATAATATCATCAACATACACTTGAACTAATATGGAATGCTTTTCATTTCTCTTAATGAATAGGGTGGTATCAACTTTCCCTCTTGAGAAACCTTGATTAATCAAAAAATTACTAAGCCGCTCGTACCAAGCTCTTGGAGCTTGTTTTAGACCGTACAAGGCACACTTAAGTTTATAAACATAATCAGGATAATCAACGTTTTCAAATACGGGAGGTTGGGATACATAGACCTCTTCATTAATGAACCCATTTAGAAAAGCACTCTAAACATCCATTTGATAAAGCTTAAAGTTTTGTGAACATGCGAATGCAATTAACAAGCGTATTGCCTCAAGTCGGGCGACCGGAGCATAAGTCTCCTCATAATCGATCCCTTCCTCTTGGTTATACCCTTGAGCAACAAGACGAGCCTTGTTGCAAGTGATAATACCGTTTTCGTCTAATTTGTTCCTAAACACCCATTTAGTGCCAATTACTCGATGGTCTCGCGGAGGAGGGACGAGGTCCCAAACCTCATTTCTCTTAAATTGGTTTAGCTCTTCTTGCATAGCTAAATACCAATGCTCATCGATTAATGCATCTTTGGAGTTTTTAGGCTCAATTTGAGAGACGAAAGAATAATAAAAACAAAAGTTACTTATCCTTAACCGTGTTGTAACTCCTTTTGATATGTCTCCTAGAATGTTCTCCATAGGATGGTCCTTAGAGGATTTCCATGCAAGAGGAAGATCACTCTTCTCACTTGGTTGGTCTTTCACTTTCTCTTTAGGTGTTTGACCCACTTCCTCTTCAAAATTCTCGGGTGAGAGGGATTCTTTATCTTTCTCAAGCTTAGCATCCGGATCCTTAAGTATACTCTCAGTTGAGATACCTGCACCCACACTACCTTTACCGAGTATTGCTCCCTTGTTGTTATCACTATAGGTCACAAATCCTTTCTTCTTAGCTACAAAGTCATAGAATAAAGATAAGTCACCCGTCATATGTCTTGAGCATCCGCTATCTAGAAACCATCTTCTCTCGGATGGCTCAAGACATTCCACCTACAAATTTAAACAAGGGAAATAGGTACCCAATTTTCATTGGGTCCTTGTGTGTGAGTGAAACAAAGGTTGCTCTTGGGAGTCCATTTGAAAATGCCTTTGGGGACCAAGAATCTCCTAAAGCGACATTTTTTAATGGTATGCCCCCTTTTGCAACAATATAGGCATCTTGAGTTTGAATGGTCACCACATTTGCTAGATTGATCTTTTATCACATAAGTGTATCGTTGATACGGATTTATCATACTATTTTTGAAATGTGATCGATCAATAGCATATGTGATTTTTGGTTGTGAAGTCTTGTCTAATTTGGCTTTGATAGTTTTAACTTCTTTTTGCCAAATGTGACAAGTTTCACATCCTCCCCATCTAAACCAAGGACTCTTGTCAACAACGCTTGTGTTTTTGATACTTTTGATCATAGATTCCTTGAGAGTTTCTAATTCCTTTTCGGAATCAGAAACTTTCTTCTCAAGGTATTTGAAAATTCTTTTATTTGAAGCTAAGCGTTGGAATGCTTCCTTAGCTTCATGATGCAAAGTATCAAAGGCATGCTTTAGTTCAAAATAAGACATAGCATCAACATTATTATATTTCTCATGACTTACAATCTTTTTCTTCTTTTGATGTGCCATGAGACATAGGTTGACGGTTTCCTCTTCATCGCTTGAGCTTTCTTTGCTAGATGAGTCACTATCACTTTCCCAAGCGATATAGGCTATTCTTCCTTTTGTTTGCTTCTTTTGAGGTTTGCTCTTTGCCTTATCTTTCTTAAGCGAAGGGAAATCCGGCTTGTAGTGACCCATCATCTTAAGAATAATCCCATATCTTCATCCGGACTATCATCTTTGTCACTAGATTCACTATCACACGTATCTTTGGTGAATGACTTAGAACTTGAAGCCTTTAGAGAAATACACTTCTTTTCGGTGTCCTTTGACTTCTCTTTCTTTTCTTTATTTTCGTGCTTGTTTAGGTTCATGAGATCTTGCTCATGTTCTTCAAGCTTTCCAAATAGAGCCGTGAGATCCAATATAGAGAGATCGTTGGCTTCTTTGATTGCCGTGACCTTAGGTTGCCATTCCCTACTAAGACATCTTAAAACTTTGTTAGTAGCTACGACATTGGGAGTAATATGTCCCAAAGTGTGTAAACGATTGATAATATGAGAAAATCTCTTTTTCATTTCCGCAATGGTTTCACCTTGCTTCATATGAAAGAGATCAAACTCTTGCGTAAAGGTATTGATTCTAGCTAGTTTAACATCGTTAGTCCCTTCATGGGCGACTTGTAATGCATCCCACATTGCCTTAGCCGTTTGGCAATGCGACACACGAAAGTACTCATCAACCCCTAAGGAAGCTATAATCATGTTTCTAGCTTTCCAATCATACCCGTAATTCTTTTCATCTTTTTCATCCCATTGTGCTTGAGGTTTAGGTCTGGTGACGCCTGCATCGTTGGTTATGGCGATAGCCATAGGACCATTGACGATGACATCCCAGATTTTTCTATCAACGGAGTTGATATGAATGTACATACAGTCTTTCCAATAACTATAGTTTTCTCCAGTGAAAACAGGCGCTTTATTATACGCCCCTTTTTGACTGCTATCCATTTTCTAAAAAGTTATATCAAGCACTAGAATGAACCGGAGCTCGTGATACCACTTGTTAGACGATAGGAATGGTCTAGAGGGGGTGAATAGACCACCTTTTTCCGACTTAAGAAAATTTTAGCTTTTGAAACGTGACTTCCCTGAATCACTTAATCGTCTCCAAGTGATTACGTTATTGGGGACCGGATATGTGCACTAAACCGAACGGATGAAAAATGGCGAATAATGAATTACGTTTTAACGAATTTATCAATTAAGTCAATTACACACTTGATAGTATATTACTCACAATGAACATTTATACCAAAATCTGAACCAAAATTGATTAAGGAATTTTATCGAACACTTGGTGATCGATATTTACCAAACCTTAATTTTTGTTCAACAATGGAAATTTAACAAAACGAATAGAAACAAGATAGAAGTAAGAACTATAAAGAACACGAGATTTATTAAGGCAGTTCCTCTATCGTCCTCGCAGGAGTACGTCTGCCCCTAATTTCAAATGAAATTAGGAAAGTTTTATTTGATTGCAAAATGTTTAACAAGGATAGAATTTACCAATCACCAACTACACACATGCAGTAAAATTAAATACAATTCGATCCTCCCCTTGATTCAAGTTGAATAAAGTCAATGTCAATGATCTTCACCGATCAAGACCCCGATCGTTCCTTTTTCAATCCTCCGGTTGTAGCAAATTTGTTGAGCGGATCTTCAATCCCTCAATCCCTTATGCACGGCGGAATTGATTACCAAAGCGAATCGATCATAAAAGACCTTTCGAACCAAATCTTTGATGAAGAAGGAAAAACCCTAAGGTTTTATACAAGAAACACCCTCAACAATCTTCACTCGAACAAGATAAATTTCTACCGTCGAATCTCGAACAAGACAAATGTCTACCGTCGAACCTTATCAACACACGTTCCTTACTCCGATCGAAAAAGATGATTATGTGTGATTTTCGATCAATAAGCGAAAGGTTGAAGATGAGAAGAAGCTTGAGTATATCTTTCACGTTTCTTGTTAAAATGCTTAAAAATGATCAATTGGATATTGTCATACCCCAAATTTGTCCCACCCTTATTTATCTGGCTTATAATTCATATACTTACATCATTTAGGTCATGGCCCAATTCATGCATTTATATCATGGTTACTGTTTCGAAAAGGAGCTCCTGGCACAAAGAACTTCTGATTAAATATAAAGATCTGAGGTCTGGCCTTATGGCATTATTCTTCTGAGAGCACTCTTGAATCAGGGTTTCCTCACCTTCAAGTCAGAGCGTTGGTTAGAAAATACGAACCTACTGTTCATCTGATTATTCCAAATTAGGGTTTCTTGACCAAAGTCAACACAGTTGACTTTTTGGTCAAAACATTGATCAAGAGCTGATTTTATGAAAAAAAGATGGTATGATGACCGTGTGGAGGCGTTCAGTTGATTTCCATTGGTTAGAAGCTGATTAATCGGGAATTTCATTAAGGTCGGAGAAAAATCAGAACAGTTGACTTTTGGGTCAAAATCAGGTCGACCACTCCAAAATTGACTTTTGTCGGAAGATCGGTCAAGAAAAGTCAAAGAGCGGATGAAATCGGAAGTTTGACAAAAATTGCCAAAAATAGAAAAATATCAAAAATGGAAGTTTTTATACTTAGAAAAATATTTGGCCTTTAAAAAGTCTAATGAGCAGTCCACTTCATGACCAATTTACATGTGGCTAGAGGCACTTTCTGGAAAATATTTCAACATCAAAGTTGTTCAAATCATGACCCTCTACAAGTTTGTAGTTGGAAGTTTTTGCATTTGAAGCTTAGATCAAGAGATATAAGAGTTTGAAGTTGGAAGATTTCATTTGTTCAAGTCACAAAGCTGGGCAGATTGCTGGGCACGCGTGAAGCAATTCGTCGAACATGTGGTGTGCCATAATGGAAGCTAATTTTAGAGCAATACAAGGGTCCATTGATTGCAAACTTGGTACAAATCCATTCCGTCCCATGTTCTCTTTCCATTGGTACCAAAATATTGGGAGTTAGATGTGTATTGAGTGAGTTACAAAGGCTTAAAGTCATGGTCTGACAAAACTATCTCGTGGCGTGAGGCTGGACACCAATCTCAGGTCACACGCACGCATTTGATCAAACACATGGTGTGCTGGCTTTGAAGCCAATTTTATAGCTCTACAAATTTCCATTGAGATTAATATTGACGCCAAACTATTCCTTGCCATGCCTTCTATTCAACAAGATAATGGACATTAATTTTGGTGGCACGGTCAATGAGATACAAGGCTCTAAAGTGCTATCTTTGCAAAGTTCCATTTGGGCAAGGACATGGGCCAGATCCGGTTACACGCACGCGAGCCCTAGGCAGTCACAGTCCACCTCGTTTCAGTCATGTTTTCCCTTACCTCCAAGTAGTATCCTAAGAACTTCCAAACATGAAACTTCCTCCACCCCATCCCTTCTCCTCATAGAATTTGAAAGTGAAGCAATTGATGAGCCATAGTGAGAG
The DNA here is from genome assembly GCF_029867415.1 of Vicia villosa. NCBI lineage: Eukaryota > Viridiplantae > Streptophyta > Magnoliopsida > Fabales > Fabaceae > Vicia > Vicia villosa. The sequence continues at coordinate 59,955 of NW_026706404.1, forward strand.
CTATGTGTACATAAAGTAAGCATCATGGGTGATTTATAGCATGAGGCAATGACAAAATCATGCAGCCACGCCATACGTAACCCTCCATGCAGCCACACCATACATGACTCTCCATGCAACAACACTCACCATAAGCTGCAAGCACCCACCACACCATAACAATACACTCATCATATATAAACATCAAACCCTCATCCTTCAAAGACACACACTTCACTCTTTTCATTTTTCAGTTTTCTCATACAACTTCTCCACATTCTTTCTCTCTCCCTCATCTTCACTTTCTCTCACCTCCATAACAAACCGTAACAAACTCTTCTCACCACCTCCAACCACCATTCTTTCATCTCAAAACTTCAACAAACCAAAATCAACTTCATCTTCTTCAAGGAACCACCACCAACCTCTTCCCTCATCAACCTTCAACATCTCGATAACCTCTATCTTCATCACCACCATCAAACATAACAACTTCGATAGTCCATAGGCATAATCACCCTCTACGTTCAGCAAGCTTCATCGACAACGCACTCCTTCGAGTTTCACTATCTGCATCTTCGTTGATTCAAAGAATCTGTGAGTTTATTTCTCGCATATCGAGGTCGCAGTAAGATTTGTCAAAGTTCACCTCAAACGCGCAGAGAGTTCTTTATCCGTCAAACCAAGATCTCGCTCAGGTACGCTTCTTAATCCTTCGGAATATGATAGTAGCATATGAATAAGGCTCACACATTAACTGCTGCGTGTTGCATTTTGTATGTAAACCTTGGACCCGTTCGATTTCCTTGGCATAACGATTGTTCGAGTGTTCTGATGGTGTATTTGAGTTCTTTAAACTGCAAGGACAATTTAGTTGCCGTTATTTCGCATTTTCATGAAAGTTGTGTTGGTTAGGGTCTTTGAAATGTGTTTCAGTTAGTTTGTTAGAGAAAGAATTAGAGAAATATAATGGAAGATTTGGAATCAGCATCAGGTTCCGAGTCGGACGGTGGTATTTTTGTGTATTTCTGGGCGTGATGGGTTTGACGCCACCGCGAGGGTCGCCGGGGAAGACGATCGGAGGTGGCTCTCCGGCGTCTGCGATTTTCCTTTTCTTCTTTCAGTCTCTTACGTGGCAATGCGTTAATGGCCCATGCAGTTCAATTAAGTTTTTGTCTTATCTGATACTAATGATTGGTTCACGCCATGTCACGCTTTGATTGGTTGTTCATTCTACTTTGTTTTTTTTAGTGATTTAAGTGGGTGCTTGACCAGTTGATACACGTTCCTACATGTTACACTAATAATAAAACTATATGCTATAATAAATACATGCTGAACCAATAAATGGATGAAACAAATAAAAAATAAAATGAAGGATGGTGAGAAGTGTGAGCGCTGGGCCTCACGTGTACTGGGCCTGGTAATTTCCTGGATTGCACCCATAAACTGCTAATACACCATACGCCTCAATGAAACTGGGCCTGACACCCATGCTCTTCACACCCCTCCGAATTAGGCCCAGATTTGCCTAATAACTGTTTTTTAGTTCAGTTAGAAATTGCTGTTGCACCTCCCTGCAATTAGATTTTAATTTCATTTTAGCTTCTTTTTTTACTCATAATTCCAATTTTGACTCAAATATGAAAATATATAAAAAATGATTTTAGGTATTTTAGAGCGTGTGAATAATTGACTTGATTTTTGTTAATTTTTAATTGTTTTAACACTTTTAATAAATCTTTTTTGCAATACTTGAATTTTGTTTTAATACCTCTTTGTAACTAATTTGTTAATAGATTTAGGAATTCATTTTAGCCTTGATTTTTTGTATAGAATTAATTGATATATGGGTGTTTGTGAATACCATTTATTTGTTATAATTCTCAATTTTATTTGTCGTATATGGATTTTCTTTTACCTATCCCATGTGTAGATTTTTCTTTATTAGATTGTATAGATCTTATTATTTTGATTCCCTTGTATAGACAACTTAGATTAGAATTTAGAAATAGTTCCCCTCTCATTTTCTTTTTCTTTTCCACTTTTAAAATACTTAATAAATATCGACAAGGATCATACCGCTATTATTTTTCATAGTAGGAAAGAAATGATTGGGGCGTAGGCCCCGATGTATGTTCTTTTCTACTTAGCGGAAAAGAAATGATTGAGGTGTGAGGCCTCAGTGTATTTCTTAACCGTTATTTAGAGAAACGATTGTGGCGTAGGCCTCGATGTGCATTCTCTAAATATTCACAAAAGAACTTCTTTTTGTATTTCTTTTACTTAGCGGAAAAGAAATGATTGAGGTGTGACGCCTCGATGTATTTCTTAGTCGCTATTTAGAGAAACGATTAAGGTGTAGGCCTTGATGTGCATTCTCTAAATACTCAAAAAACAAAAACTCTTTTTGGTATGATCTAAGTTACAGATAAATTCCTTTAAAAAACACCAATCAAAAACACTTAAAACACTAATAAATGATCAGATTTAAAACAAAGTGAGGAAGTGATGCGAAGCCTTGTAGTGGGTTTCGTCATCATGGAATTACCCTAAAAGACACAAACCAATCTCTCTCTCTTCTTTCTAAGGGCAATGTTATTTCCGCTCGATCGCATCGTAGGTCGATCCCTTATGCAAGAGCGCGAACGTTAACTCTGCCCAATTAAAAAACACAAAAACAAACAGAAAATCTTGAGCCGAGCTACGGTAACTCTGATTCCTGAAAAGGATACGTAGGCAGCGGGGTAGGGCCCGTGCGAGTACAATTCTTTATTTTCCCTACATTCCGCATTCATTCGCATATAGACATAGGCATAGTACACACCCTTTAGATAGAAACAAACATAGGTGGATACCATCGAGTACGATGGGCGTGAGGGGTGCTAATACCTTCCCCTCGCGTAACTGGCTCCTGTACCTAGATTCTCTAGTCGCAAGACCCTGTTCTTATCCTTTGATAGGTTTTCTGGTATTCATTTCCCTTATGGGATAAATATATTGGTGGCGACTCTGTTCATTTTTCGCGAGCGTGCGACATCTGGCGACTCTGCTGGGGACGTGATAGACTTGTGCTGGTCCATTCTTAGCGAGTCGATCCTAGCCTTTGTTTGTTTCTTTTATTGGGTGTTTATTTATTTGTTTATGTGTTTACATTTTGTATATATGTTTGTATATCATGTCTATTTCCTGTTTACATATCATGTTTACTTTCCGCATGCATCTGGACTATATTATGGGTCCCCGTGGGGGCCACATATTTTCTCTGTTTGTAGGTTGGGTGGGATGTTCTATGAGGTAAAAGGCCCAATACCCAGGCCATGAGTGATACCTTAGGAACTAGGAATAGAGTGGCCATGACGGACAGAAGACGTATGTCTGATTGATCCGATCATGTATCCACGGACAGAGCTTGGTTGAAAGAGGCAATATCGTATGATTACGCCTACTTTCAATCCTCTGTTGGCTTTCTTTGACCTACCCTGGCCTAGATTCACCTGTGAGTGGGGAGGGATATACATGACAGGTACCGTTGGTGACTATTCTGTTATGTTGATGACTATTGTTCTTATGGCTGTGTGGCACCTATGCCGGACCTTTGACCTTATGTCATTCGATTCTGCTCAGAGACAACACAACAACTCTCCCATGTTGGGAGAACCTCCATTGCATCATTTTCATCATGGCATATTTAATTTCCAAAAAAAGAGAGAAGAAAAGATGTAATAAAAAAAAAGAAAAAAAAGAAAAGAAAAAGAGTATTATTTCTCACATGCATGCCATTTTTCAGGGTATCCAAGGTTACTACTTCTCATCCAGAATGGCTAACAACGTGACCGCTACCAGAGAAGCTACAAGGCGTACTCACACTTACAGTTTCCACCGTGAAGGCATGATTCAGTTGGGACAGTTAGGTGGATTGATTACTGGTCATAATAAAACAGTGTTCACTTAGAATTATGGCAACATCTTGACTCTTTTGTACTCACATGTCGACGAATGGGCTCTATCTACTCTTCTCCAGTTCTATGATCCCGACTTGCGTTGTTTCACCTTCTCAGGCTATCAGTTGGCTCCCACTTTCGAGGAGTATTCTCACTTTCTCAATATCAAGATTCAACGCAAGGTTCCTTTTGTTTGTGTCCCAGAGAAGCCTGATTTGGATTACATTGCCAACGCCCTTTATTTGAGCATAGGAGACGTTCATGAAAATTGGAAGAAGAATGGTAACACTCATGGTTTCTATATGAGTTTTTTGATTGAAAAGGCCCAAGAGTTGGCTAACAAAAAGATGTGGGAAGCTTTCAACGCCCTTCTGGCCGTTCTGATTTATGGGATTGTGATGTTCCCTAACATTCACAAGTTCGTTGATTTGGCCGCTATATGTCTTTTTGTGGATAAGAATCTGGTCCCTACTCTGCTAGCTGATACGTATTATTCCATTCACTCTCGATATGGGAAAGGAGGAGCCATACGAAATTGTTTGCCGTTGTTATACACCTGGTTTAAGTCCCACCTACCTGCAAGTGGTCCTTTCGTTACTTCTACTCAAAAGTGGTCTCAAAGGATCATGGGGCTTACTGCAAACGACATTGTCTGGTGTCATATCGGAATGAGCATAAAGGAAGTTATAACTAGTTGTGGTACTTTTGACAACGTTCCCCTCATAGGAACGAAAGGTGTTATCAATTATAATCCCAAGCTAGCGCTGCGTCAGTTAGGTTTTGCACTTGAAGACAAGCCTTTGGACAAAGAGATATTCGAATCCGTTTGCTTTGAGAAGGGAACTGATCCAAAGGGTCTAGAAAAAGTGAGGAGCGCCTGGAATAGCATCCATACAGATGATCAGACTTCCCTAGGTGAGAAAAATGCCGTTGCCAAACAAGCCTATACAGATTGGGTCAAAGATAGAGTTAAAGATCGCCTGTTGCCTTTCCCGAAGGTCAACCCATTGTACGAACAACCACCTGAGGTTCTAACTACCGCTATGCCTGCTGAGAATCGTATCCAAGTGGATATGGAAAACACCCAATTGCATGAAAAGAGGTCAGATGCGCAACTAAAACATCATCTTGTGGACCAGAAGAGGGTTGAGTTGACACACGAAGCCAAAATGCTGAAGGGAGGATCTTCCAGAGTTCAAAAGAGGGCTAGAACAGAAAAAGGTGAAAGAGATACTACCGTTTTTGTTGAGGATCACCAGAAAATCATGAAAAGGGCCATAAAAGAGGCAGAAGAGAAACTCAAGCGAGAATACAGAGAAGACTTGAAGGCTTATAAACTCAAGATAGAAAAGCAGGCTAGAGCTGAAGTGAAGAGTCTGAAAAAGAAACTGGAAGAAGAGACCACTCAAAGAATAGCAGTTGGGACTCAGTTGAAAGGAAGTCACCTCCGTACCGCTCGACTAACAGAAGAGAATGCTAAGCTCAGAGATCAAATGATGGGTATGGAGGACGCACCTGAGAAGGCTTATCTCCCAGAATGCAAAGGATGTGACGAACTCAGGGAGTGCTGCAGGAAGCTAGATGGGCAGTTATATCGAATGGACGTGGTAATCCAAAGCTTCGTCAAAGGAAGAGATAGGAAGGCAACCAAGAAACTGTTTGATGAAACCAAGAAGTGGAGTGATGAGCATTTCAGACAAGGAGGACCTCTATTTTATATTCATATGGATTGATGTTTGAGTTTGTATGTCTTGACCACCACCAGACTTGTTGGATGGGGTCCTTTATCTTTCTTTACGGAACTATCATATTGATGTATGGTCTTGCCCAAGTTTAAACTTCTGTTATGAATGAAAAAGAACTAGTTCCTCTGTTTCTCTTAATGCTTGTCCTCTATCACGTTGTTAGCTATTCTATATCGATATTAAAATCTTGGATACTCTGAAAATGGCACATCACGTCATACGCACACATGCACTCATACATTCACACTATCACATTGCATTTTCAGGTTATTGTACAAGAAACTAATCGGGGTCCCTTTCAGCTCAGATTTCTGCTTCAACGACAAAGCTGACTTCCTTACATCCATACCGTACCAGGAACAATCAGAAAAGGATCATGGACCACTTCGAACAGAATCAAGCTGCCCTCCGTAGGGATATGGATGTCATGGGGGATAGAATGACCCAACTCATGGAGACCCTCCACGCCTTCGTTCAAGGACAGGATGAACTCAGGAAGAGCGTCGCTAGTTTGGTCAAGGATGGTCCTACCACTTCTACTGATGGAGGGACGAAACCTAAAGAGATTCTTGCTGAGGGAATACCAAAATTGGTGGACGATCACCACGATGTTATTGATCTTGACCATGATCTTACCACTAAGTTGACCAAAACTACTAAGATGTACCAGGCTCTGGAGGAACGCCTTAAGGCCATTGAAGTTGCTAAAACTTCAAGTTTCAACACTGCTGCTTTGTGCCTGGTACCTGGGATTGTTATTCCCCCAAAGTTTAAAGTGCCTGATTTCGATAAGTACAAGGGGGTTACCTGCCCAGAGACTCACCTTCGTTCCTACTGCCGTAAGATGGCCGCTCATGCTGAGAATGAACCATTGCTCATGCACTTCTTTCAGGACAGTCTCACTGGAGCCCCGTTGGAGTGGTATATGAAACTTGAGAGGGCTAATGTTAGTACTTGGGGAGAACTTGTTGATGCCTTCTTGAAACAATACCACTATAACACTGCTATGGCTCCCAGCCGCGCCCAGCTTCAAAATATGGCACAAAAGTCTGAAGAATCTTTCAAAGAATACGCCCAGAGGTGGCGCGAACTTGCTGCTCGAGTTCAACCTCCTCTCCTCGACCGCGAATTGATTGATCTATTTATGGGTACTCTGAAAGGGCCGCATCTTCAGCACATGGTCAGCAATACTTCTACTTCCTTCTCAGATGTGGTTATCATTGGTGAACGGGTTGAGAACTGTGTTAAAGTTGGTACCATTCAAGGTGTTACTAGTCCTGGCAATTCTAATGGCAATGGTAAAAAACCATACTCAGGATTTGTGAAGAAGAAAGAAGGTGAAACCAGCACTGCCTCAGTTGACCAAGGTCGAGCTCCTATATACTCTGCTGTTCCACCTCCTTACTACCCAATGCCTTATGTTGTTCCCAATCCGTATGCCCCTCAGGCGTACGCTGCTGCACTTCCACAACCATGGGTGGCACCTCAACAGCCTTTCATCCCACAACAACAAGTTGTTGCCCCTCAGACTCGTCAACAAAATCCTAGTCCTCAAGGTCAAAGAGCTCCACAGAGGCAAAGATACCCTGAGAGGCGTATAGATCCGGTTCCGATGCCATACGCCCAACTTCTTCCCCAATTGCTTGCTGGTCAGTTGGTGCAACTCCGTGAAATGGGTCCTCCACCTAGTCCTCTTCCTCCAGGGTATGATGCTAATGCTCGTTGTAAGTTTCATTCAGGTGCTCCAGGCCATACGATTGAAAAGTGTAGAGCATTTAAGTACAAAGTTCAGGATCTCCTTGATGATAAGCTTATCTCGTTCGCTCCTACTGGTCCTAATGTGCAGAATAATCCTATGCCTCCCCACGCAGGTGCGACCAATTTTTTTGAATTGTGTGACGAACAGATCCAGGTAACTGATGTTAACAAGGTTAAGATGCCGCTTGCAACTGTCAGAGAACATCTCGTGCAATAAGGGGTTTTGTGTGAACTACATGACTTTTATTTACAATGTTCTTCTAATCCAGAGGAATGTGCCAGGTTGAGGGATGAGATTCAAAAGCTTATGGATGAAGGTGTCGTTAGAGTGGAAAGAGTTACTCCAGACGAAGAGGTGGATGTTCTAGAGATCCCTTACTATCAGGCTGATGTTTCAAAGGCTCAAGGCACTCCTTTGATTATTCGTTCCCCGAGTACTCCTTTGATTATTCATGCCTCGAGTACTCCTTTGGCTATTCAGGCTCCGAGTACTACTTTGGCTATTTAGGCTCCGAATACTCCTCTGGCCATCCGTTCCCAAGTTCCTCAGACTCCATCACCTGCTCCCTATCCGTTGGTTGATTCTAAGGCTGTTCCTTGGAGTTATAATGCTGTGTATATTCGAGGGAAAAAGTATGATTGTCCCCGGGTGGGTAATTCGAATGTCACTAATATTGCTGGGACTAGTGGCATCACTCGAAGTTGTCGAATCTTTGCCGCCCCACCTCCACCTCCCAAAGAGACTAATAAGGATGTTAATGCCCAGACTAAAGGGAAACAGGTTGCCGTTGATCCTCCTGAGCCCCGTACTGCACAAGATGCTGAACAACTTCTGAGAATTATAAAGAAAAGTGATTATAAGGTGATTGATCAGCTTGACCAAACCCAAGCTAAGATTTCCTTCTTGTCCCTTTTGGTGCACTCAGAAGCTCACCGTGACGCTCTAATGAAAGTCCTGGCTTCCGCCCATGTAACTCAAGACATTAGTGTGCCTCAGTTTGAAGGGGTTGTAACCAATATTGCTGCTGGTAATTGTTTGGGTTTTTGTGATGATGAACTTCCACCTGAGGGCAGAGCACACAACAAAGCGTTGCATATCTCCATGAGATGTTTGGATACTGTGTTATCTCGAGTTCTGATTGATACAGGTTCTTCCCTTAGTGTGATGCCCAAAGCTACTTTGTTCAAGCTGATCATGGATGAGGTTATGATGAGACCATGTACTATGAGCGTCAGAGCGTTTGATGGTTCCAGAAGGTCCGTGGAAGGGAAAATTGATTTTCCTGTCAAGATTGGTCCTCACACATTCTACATTGCCTTCTATGTCATGGATATTCGCCCTTCGTACACTTGCCTCTTGGGTCGTCCTTGGATCCACGCTGCTGGAGCCGTGACATCTACCCTCCATCAGTGTTTGAAATTTGGTGTGGGTGACAAGATTGTTGTAATCACTGGTGAGGAGGATCTGGTAGTCAATAATCTAGCAACATACCGTTATGTGGAAGTAGAAGGGAAAGTACAAGAGACGCCTTTCCAAGCCTTGGAAATTGTGTCAGTCGATAAACTCCCGGTGGTTGAAAACAAGAAGGAACCTGGAGCACCACTCTCGTCCCTAAATGATGCCAAGGCTTTCCTAGAAGCTGGTGTTCCTCATGGTGCCTGGGGCAAGTGGATTGATGTCTATGAAAAGCGAGACAAGCATGGGCTAGGATACCAACCATCCTCTTCTACTCAGCTCAACACAATTCTTGGGAAGAGGGTGATCTCCCCAATTTCTCAGGTTTCGTCAGTGCCAGTACTAGTTCTGGAGGTCAGGTCCTCGTCGTGGATGATGAAAACGAAGAAGACCTCTCAAGATTCATTTACCATGCTGCGCCCGGACAGGAACTCAACAACTGGACCACATTGGACATCCCTAGAGTCACTTTTATGGAGATGTAATTTTTCTTGTTCCAATAAATCATGTGCTTCGCCCCGAGCATTTTGATCGCTTGTATAAAGAGGGGCCCCCGTGTGCTTCAATATGTTTAATGATGAATAAAAGTCATATTTTTGCATACAATTACTGCTCCATTTCTTTCATTTTACTTTTTGTTATAAAATTTTTTCAAAAAATGATAAAATGGCAAAGCTTTTCCTTTTTCATTTCTTCTATGTGTTGCATTCTAAAGCATAAATCATCCATCGTGCAGATCTGGCTCGGATTCCATAAAAAATGATAATGTTACAGTTCCACGTCTTGATATCCTTGAGAATCCAATTGACCAAGTTGATGAAGATAGTGGGGAAGATTGTGAAGTCCCTGAGGAATTGGCAAGATTATTGAGACAAGAAGAGAAAGCTATTCAACCACATCAAGAAGCCATAGAAATCATCAACCTCGGTACAGAAGAAGCAAAGAGAGAAGTCAAGATATGGGCCGCTTTGCAAAGTGAGGTAAAGAGAAGGTTGATTGAGTTGCTTCGAGAGTATGTTGATATCTTCGCCTGGTCGTATGAAGACATGCCTGGTTTAGACACCGACATCGTTATGCACAGGTTACCGCTTAAACCAGAATGTCCGTTTGTAAAGCAAAAACCACGAAGAACTCGACCTGATATGGCTTTGAAAATCAAGGAGGAAGTTGAAAAACAATTGAAGGCTGGTTTCTTGTCTGTGTGTGAATACCCTCCTTGGATTGCAAACATCATACCTGTTCCTAAGAAGGACGGAAAGGTGCGCATGTGTGTCGACTATCGAGATCTGAATAGGGCAAGTCCAAAGGATGATTTCCCTCTACCTCACATTGATGTACTTGTCGACAATACTGCTCAGTATTCGGTATTCTCATTCATGGACGGTTTTTCTGGCTATAATCAAATAAAGATGGCTCCTGAAGATATGACCAAGACTACTTTTACCACTCCATGGGGTACCTATTGTTATAAAGTGATGCCTTTTGGTCTTAAGAATGCCGGTGCAACATATCAACGAGCAATGGTGACCCTCTTCCATGACATGATCCATAAGGAGATTGAGGTATATGTCGATGATATGATTGCAAAATCTCAAACTGAGGAGGAACACTCAGTATATCTTGAGAAATGGTTTGCTCATCTGCGAAAATTCAAGTTGAGGCTTAATCCAAACAAATGCACCTTCGGAGTGCGATCTAGAAAATTACTTGGATTCATCGTGAGCCAACGTGGGATCGAGGTCGACCCTGATAAAGTAAAAGCAATACAGAATATGCCAGCACCGAAGAATAAAAAAGAAGTTCGAGGGTTCTTAGGGAGATTGAATTACATAGCCAGGTTCATTTCTCATCTCACTGACACTTGTGAACCCATCTTTAAGTTGCTGCGCAAGAATCAAGATATCCGTTGGGATGATCATTGTCAAGAAGCCTTCGAAAAAATCAAACAGTACCTCCAAGAGCCACCAATTCTCATGCATCCAGTTCCTGGAGGCCGCTTCTTATGTACTTAACTGTGCTTGAAGGATCTATGGGGTGTGTGCTGGGCCAGCATGACGAGTCTGGTCGAAAAGAGTGCGCCATTTATTACCTGAGCAAAAAGTTTACCGATTGTGAATCCCGCTACTCACTACTCGAGAAAACTTGCTGTGCTTTGGTATGGGCTGCTCGCCGACTGAGGCAGTATATGTTGACTCACACCACTTTATTGATCTCCAAAATGGACCCGATAAAGTCCATCTTTGAAAAACCGGCTCTTACAGGAAGACTAGCACGATGGCAAATGCTTTTATCAGAGCACGACATTCAGTATGTTACACAAAAGGCCATCAAAGGAAGTGTCCTTGCAGATCATCTCGCTCATCAACCATTAGAGGAATACCAGTCAATGAAGTTTGACTTTCCTGATGACGATATCATGAAACTGGATGATGATGAAGGACCCGAACCAGGGGAGCGATGGACTCTCACGTTCGATGGTGCATCAAATGCTATGGGCCATGGTATTGGGGCAGTTTTGACCTCTCCTCGTCAGACTCACATTCCTTTCACGGCCAGGATATGTTTTGATTGCACGAATAATGTGGCAGAATACGAAGCTTGTGTAATGGTCCTCGAAGCGGCCATTGATATGAGAATCAAGATCCTTGAAGTTTATGGGGATTCTGCCTTGGTCATACATCAAGTAAGAGGTGATTGGGAAACACGACACCCCAATTTAGTCCCTTATCCGGACTATATTTTAGAGCTGTTGCCCGCTTTTGAGGAAATCACCTTCGATCATATTCCCCGAGAAGAAAACCAGTTGGCAGATGCTTTGGCTACTTTGGCAGCAATGTTCAGAGTTAGCTCCCCTAATGAGGCACCAGACATAAGGATCCTCCGTTACAAAGAGCCCGCACATGTATTCCCTGCTCATTGTCTCACCACTGAAGATGTGTATGATGAAAAGCCCTGGTACTACGATATCAAAAGGTATGTTGAGAAGCAAGAGTATCCCGAAGATTGATAAGCGAACACTTCGAAGGTTAGCATCCAAGTTCTTCTTGTCAGGAGACGTCCTGTACAAAAGAAACTATGATTCAGTTTTGCTCAGATGCGTGGATAGACACGAAGCAGAATTGATCATGCGAGAAATTCACGAGGGATCTTTTGGAACTCATTCTAGTGGACACTCTATGGCTAAAAAGATCTTGCGAGCGGGATATTATTGGATGACAATAGAAAGTGATTGTTATGTGTACGTAAAAAAGTGTCACAAATGCCAAGTGTACGCAGACAGGATTCATGTTCCTCCAACTCCTCTGAATGTCCTGACATCGCCATGGCCCTTTGCTATGTGGGGCATCGACATGATTGGGCGAATGTAGCCGCAAGCTTCGAACAGACACAAATTTATTCTTGTTGCTATCGACTACTTCACCAAATGGGTTGAAGCTGTTTCTTACAAGAACGTAACCAAGCAAGTCGTCACTCGCTTCATCAAGAAGGAGATCATATGCCGATACGGGGTTCCAAACAAGATCATAACTGATAATGGGTCCAATCTTAATAACAAGATGATGGCAGAGTTGTGCGAAGAGTTCAAGATTGAACATCACAATTCGTCACCCTATCAGCCAAAGATGAATGGCGCAGTTGAAGCCGCTAACAAGAACATAAAGAAGATCGTCCAGAAAATGGTTAGAACGTACAAAGATTGGCATGAGATGTTACCATTCGCCCTACATGGCTATAGAACATCAGTTCGCACTTCAACTGGGGCAACTCCCTTCTCTCTTGTCTATGGTATGGAGGCTGTACTTCCCGTCGAAGTGGAAATTCCTTCGTTGAGAGTCTTGATGGATGCCAAATTAGATGAAACAGAATGGGTTCAGATGAGGCTCGACCACCTCAATCTAATTGAGGAGAAACGCTTATCTGCTATTTGCCATGGTCAGTTGTACCAAAAGAGGATCAAGAAAGCGTATGACAAGAAAATCCGGCCTCGAGAATTCCACACAGGTGACCTGGTCGTAAGGAAAATCTTGCCAATTCACACCGATCCAAGAGGAAAATGGACTCCCAACTATGAGGGACCATACATTGTGAAGAAAGCATTCTCAGGTGGTGCTTTAATCCTGACAAAGATGGATGGGGAAGACGTTCCGCTTCCAGTCAATTCAGACTCAGTCAAAAAATACTACGCATAAAAGACCCGCTAAGTTGAAAACTCGAAAGAGTAACTTAGGCAATAATGGGTATCCCGGTGGACATAAAAAAGAAAAGTCCAGGCAAAAATTTCGGATAAAACATGAAAAGAATAACCCGCTAGGTCGAAAACCTGAAAGGGCGGCCTAGGCAAAAAAGGGTATCCCGCTGGATTGAAAACCCGAAAGGGCGGTCCAGGCAAAAGTTAGGGACTAAAAGCGAGAGATTGCAGTCTGAATATCCTTCACAAACACCATTTCGCACCCTTGGCATACGGACAGATCGGTTCAACCACTACGCTTCTGAAGCAAAGGATTGAGAAGATCAAGGATATGGGAACTGTAGCAATACCAGTTTTAATGGAAATTCGAGCATTTCTCTTTGCCATTTTGCCTATTGTGTTTTTACTTTCCTTTTTGCAACTACCTCATTTAGGAGTTGCTTCCTTGTACATAAGCCTATTCATAGGCATGCAATCAATAAAATGATCCTTTTGCTAAAAAGCTTTCCTTGTTACCTTCCATTTGTCGTATGCGAAGTGTGATTTAATTCGTTATTAAACATTGCATTGAAAACATGGGGGAATAATGGTCATACCAAAACGAAACGCGATGTTACATAAACATAAAAGTGCTCTAAAGGGCACCATTCGTATCCAAATGTTGTTTTTCTGTGCAGGTTGCAGGTTCTACTGGTCACCTTGACCCATCTCATATCGCAAAGATCGTCATCATCCCGCATAGAAGTTCAAGCGTGTAACTCATCAGTACTAGTAAACATGGGGCACCTGGAGAGGTCCATGTCCTTCCCCCATGCGGCGGACGGAGAATAGTCCTTCAAGATCGTGATCCCCCAAGCAGTTCAGGATATAGGGGAAGTCAGGCGAGGTCACGTTTTCTCCAACGAAGCTAGGTTCTAACCCTCAGCACAGTTGCCAATAATCTTTGGTACTGTGGGGTTCCAATGCCAACTCGTATTGGCGTTCCAAGAAAATAAGCAACGGACCCCAATGATTCTGCTCCACTATCTCACCGAGGCCTTTATTCGGCACTCTGCATGTAGTGTCCATTGCATATAACATTGCATCCTCAAAGCGTAGCATATCCGCCAAAGTGGATCATTACGCCATACATAAAAATTCAAACATGCATACGAAACATAAGCCAAATAATCAGAATCAGCACTCAAACAGGACGACGACACATCCCCGCAGAGATGTTATCCTTGCAAAACCCCGATTGATATCTGTTATCACATTATAAATCCCCTCAATCCACGGTGCTGATACCTGGTGTTCTCAATCCCCAGTGAGTCCATCTACCAAGCTTCTCAAACACTCGTTTGTGTTATCCTTTCGGCACTCGTCTGTATCTTCTTTCGATACTCGTCTGTATTGATCCAAACACTCGTCCGTGTTATCCTTTTGGTACTCGTTTGTATCTCTTTTCAATACTCGTCTGTATTGACCCAACACTCGTCTGTGTTATTCCTTGATGCTCGTATGTATCTCTTTTCAATACTCGTCTGTATTGACCAAACACTCGTCTGTGTTATCCTTTCGGTACTCGTCTGTATCTTCTTTCGATACTCGTCTGTATTGATCCAAACACTCGTCCGTGTTATCCTTTTGGTACTCGTCTGTATTGACCCAACGCTCGTCTGTGTTATTCTTTGATACTCGTTTGTATCTCCTTTCAATACTCGTCTGTATTGGTTTAAACATTCGTCTGTGTTATCCTTTTGATACTCGTCTGTATCTCCTTTCGATACTCGTCTGTATTGGTTTAAACATTCGTCTGTGTTATCCTTTTGATACTCGTCTGTATCTCCTTTCGATACTCGTCTGTATTGAGCCAAACACTCATTCGTGTTATCCTTTCGGTACTCGTCTGTATCTCCTTTCAATACTCGTCCGTATTCGTTCGAACACTCGCCTGTGTTATCCTTTTTTGGTACTCGTCTGTATTTTCTTTCGATACTCGTCTGTATTGAGCCAAACACTCGTCCGTGTTATTCTTTCGATACTCGTCTGTATTAAAACATTCGTCTATGGTATCTTATCTTTCTATCAGACCTATTCCTTTCCAATCACCGTCACATACATCAATCGTTTCCTTTGAGAACCTTGTATTGGCACCTGAGCTACGTTACAAGCTATCATCATTCAAATCCAATTATTCACCGTATATTTCTCCACCAGAAAAACAAAAATTCTATTCCCCCAGCAGATATCAAAACAAAAATAAAGATAACACTTACACCGTCATTTCAGGAAAAATTTCAGGTCTTGGTATTTAATCTCCTTCGACCTCGAACGTTCGAAAGGCCAACGCCAATCTCACCTTCAGGTTTAAGGCGATTAAATAAGGGCAGCTGTCATACCCCAAATTTGTCCCACCCTTATTTATCTGGCTTATAATTCATATACATACACCATTTAGGTCATGGCCCAATTCATGCATTCATATCATGGTTACTGTTTCGTAAAGGAGCTCCTGGCACAAAGAACTTCTGATTAAATATAAAGATCTGAGGTCTGGCCTTATGGCATTATTCTTCTGAGAGCACTCTTGAATCAGGGTTTCCTCACCTTCAAGTCAGAGCGTTGGTTAGAAAATACGAACCTACTGTTCATCTGATTATTCCAAATTAGGGTTTCTTGACCAAAGTCAACACAGTTGACTTTTTGGTCAAAACATTGATCAAGAGCTGATTTTATGAAAAAAAGATGGTATGATGACCGTGTGGAGGCGTTCAGTTGATTTCCATTGGTTAGAAGCTGATTAATCGGGAATTTCATTAAGGTCAGAGAAAAATCAAAACAGTTGACTTTTGGGTCAAAATCAGGTCGACCACTCCAAAATTGACTTTTGTCGGAAGATCGGTCAAGAAAAGTCAAAGAGCGGATGAAATCGGAAGTTTGACAAAAATTGCCAAAAATAGAAAAATATCAAAAATGGAAGTTTTTATACTTAGAAAAATATTTGGCCCTTAAAAAGTCTAATGAGCAGTCCACTTCATGACCAATTTACATGTGGCTAGAGGCACTTTCTGGAAAATATTTCAACATCAAAGTTGTTCAAATCATGACCCTCCACAAGTTTGTAGTTGGAAGTTTTTGCATTTGAAGCTTAGATCAAGAGATATAAGAGTTTGAAGTTGGAAGATTTCATTTGTTCAAGTCACAAAGCTGGGCAGATTGCTGGGCACGCGTGAAGCAATTCGTCGAACATGTGGTGTGCCATAATGGAAGCTAATTTTAGAGCAATACAAGGGTCCATTGATTGCAAACTTGGTACAAATCCATTCCGTTCCATGTTCTCTTTCCATTGGTACCAAAATATTGGGAGTTAGATGTGTATTGAGTGAGTTACAAAGGCTTAAAGTCATGGTCTTACAAAACTATCTCGTGGCGTGAGGCTAGACACCAATCTCAGGTCACACGCACGCATTTGATCAAACACATGGTGTGCTGGCTTTGAAGCCAATTTTATAGCTCTACAAATTTCCATTGAGATTAATATTGACGCCAAACTATTCCTTGCCATGCCTTCTATTCAACAAGATAATGGACATTAATTTTGGTGGCACAGTCAATGAGATACAAGGCTCTAAAGTGCTATCTTTGCAAAGTTCCATTTGGGCAAGGACATGGGCCAGATCCGGTTACACGCACGCGAGCCCTTGGCAGTCACAGTCCACCTCGTTTCAGTCATGTTTTCCCTTACCTCCAAGCAGTATCCTAAGAACTTCCAAACATGAAACTTCCTCCACCCCATCCCTTCTCCTCATAGAATTTGAAAGTGAAGTAATTTATGAGCCATAGTGAGAGCTATGTGTACATAAAGTAAGCATCATGGGTGATTTATAGCATGAGGCAATGACAAAATCATGCAGCCACACCATACGTAACCCTCCATGCAGCCACACCATACATGACTCTCCATGCAACAACACTCACCATAAGCTGCAAGCACCCACCACACCATAACAATACACTCATCATATATAAACATCAAACCCTCATCCTTCAAAGACACACACTTCACGCTTTTCATTTTTCAGTTTTCTCATACAACTTCTCCACATTCTTTCTCTCTCCCTCATCTTCACTTTCTCTCACCTCCATAACAAACCGTAACAAACTCTTCTCACCACCTCCAACCACCATTCTTTCAGCTCAAAACTTCAACAAACCAAAATCAACTTCATCTTCTTCAAGGAACCACCACCAACCTCTTCCCTCATCAACCTTAAACATCTCGATAACCTCCATCTTCATCACCACCATCAAACATAACAACTTCGATAGTCCATAGGCATAATCACCCTCTACGTTCAGCAAGCTTCATCGACAATGCACTCCTTCGAGTTTCACTATCTGCATCTTCGTTGATTCAATGAATCTGTGAGTTTATTTCTCACATATCGAGGTCACAGCAAGATTTGTCAAAGCTCACCTCAAACGCGAAGAGAGTTCTTTATCCGTCAATCCAAGATCTCGCTCAGGTACGCTTCTTAATCCTTCGGAATATGATAGTAGCATATGAATAAGGCTCACACATTAGCTGCTGCGTGTTGCATTTTGTATGTAAACCTTGGACCCGTTCGATTTCCTTGGCATAACGATTGTTCGAGTGTTCTGATGGTGTATTTGAGTTCTTTAAACTGCAAGGACAATTTAGTTGCCGTTATTTCGCATTTTCATGAAAGTTGTGTTGGTTAGGATCTTTGAAATGTGTTTCAGTTAGTTTGTTAGAGAAAGAATTAGAGAAATATAATGGAAGATTTGGAATCAGCATCAGATTTCGAGTCGGACGGTGGTATTTTTGTGTATTTCTGGGCGTGATGGGTCTGACGCCACCGCGAGGGTCGCCGGGGAAGACGACCGGAGGTGGCTCTCCGGCGTCTGCGATTTTCTTTTTCTTCTTTCAGTCTATTACGTGGAAATGCGTTAATGGCCCATGCAGTTCAACTAAGTTTTTGTCTTATCTGATGCCAATGATTGGTTCACGCCATGTCACGCTTTGATTGGTTGTTCATTCTACTTTGTTTTTTTTAGTGATTTAAGTGGGTGCTTGACCAGTTGATACACGTTCCTACATGTTACACCAATAATAAAACTATATGCTATAATAAATACATGCTGAACCAATAAATGGATGAAACAAATAAAAAATAAAATGAAGGATGGTGAGAAGTGTGAGCGCTGGGTCTCACGTGTACTGGGCCTGGTAATTTCCTGGATTGCACCCATAAACTGCTAATACACCATACGCCTCAATGAAACTGGGCCTGGCACCCATGCTCTTCACACCCCTCCGAATCAGGCCCAGATTTGCCTAATAACTGTTTTTTAGTTCAGTTAGAAATTGTTGTTGCACCTCCCTGCAATTAGATTTTAATTTCATTTTAGCTTCTTTTTTTACTCATAATTCCAATTTTGACTCAAATATGAAAACAATAAAAAATGATTTTAGGTATTTTAGAGCGTGTGAATGATTGACTTGATTTTTGTTAATTTTTAATTGTTTTAACACTTTTAATAAATCTTTTTTGCAATACTTGAATTTTGTTTTAATACCTCTTTGTAAATAATTTGTTAATAGATTTAGGAATTGATTTTAGCCTTAATTTTTTGTATAGAATTAATTGATATATGGGTGTTTGTGAATACCATTTATTTGTTATAGTTCTCAATTTATTTGTCGTATATGGATTTTCTTTTACCTATCCCATGTGTAGATTTTTCTTTATTAGATTGTATAGATCTTATTATTTTGATTCCCTTGTATAGACAACTTAGATTAGAATTTAGAAATAGTTCCCCCCTCATTTTCTTTTTCTTTTCCACATTTAAAATACTTAATAAATATCGACAAGGATCATACCGCTATTATTTTTCATAGTAGGAAAGAAATGATTGGGGCGTAGGCCCCGATGTATGTTCTTTTCTACTTAGCGGAAAAGAAATGATTGAGGTGTGAGGCCTCGGTGTATTTCTTAACCGTTATTTAGAGAAACGATTGTGGCGTAGGCCTCGATGTGCATTCTCTAAATATTCACAAAAGAACTTCTTTTTGTATTTCTTTTACTTAGCGAAAAAGAAATGATTGAGGTGTGACGCCTCGATGTATTTCTTAGTCGCTATTTAGAGAAACGATTAAGGTGTAGGCCTTGATGTGCATTCTCTAAATACTCAAAAAACAAAAACTCTTTTTGATATGATCTAAGTCACAGATAAATTCCTTTAAAAAACACCAATCAAAAACACTTAAAACACTAATAAATGATCAGATTTAAAACAAAGTGAGGAAGTGATGCGAAGCCTTGTAGTGGGTTTCGTCATCATGGAATTACCCTAAAAGACACAAACCAATCTCTCTCTTCTTTCTAAGGGTAATGTTATTTCCGCTCGATCGCATCGTAGGTCGATCCCTTATGCAAGAGCGCGAACGTTAACTCCGCCCAATTAGAAAACACAAAAACAAACAGAAAATCTTGAGCCGAGCTACGGTAACTCTGATTCCTGAAAAGGATACGTAGGCAGCGGGGTAGGGCCCGTGCGAGTACAATTCTTTATTTTCCCTACATTCCGCATTCATTCGCATATAGACATAGACATAGTACACACCCTTTAGATAGAAACAAACATAGGTGGATACCATCGAGTACGATGGGCGTGAGGGGTGCTAATACCTTCCCCTCGCGTAACTGGCTCTCGTACCTAGATTCTCTGGTCGCAAGACCCTGTTCTTACCCTTTGATAGGTTTTCTGGTATTCCTTTCCCTTATGGGATAAATATATTGGTGGCGACTCTATTCATTTGTCGCGAGCGTGCGACAAATATTTATACCACTCCCTTTGAATAGGCCAATTAAAACACAGCAAAAACCAGTATAGGAACCGATAGGTCGACCTGCTCCCCTGCATAGGTCGACCTGTTGATATTTTTGCACCTGCATTTAAACTGAGTATGACACTTGCGTCGACCTAAAGGGTCAGCGTGCGCATACCCGAGGTCTCCTCAAAATACCATGCGTCGACCTGAGCCACCAATGCATCGACGCATTCTGTTTGCACATTGAATCTTTGAACCACCAAGATTGGATGCGTCGACTTCAAGGCTCAGCGTGCGCATACCCGAGGTTCCTCCAAAATGATATGCGTCGACCTGATGAGGCAATGCGTCGATGCATTCTGCCTTTACATGGAATCCTTCACAACTGTATGCAATAGGTCGACCTGTTGTACCTGTGAGTCGACCTATTGAGGTCTTGTGGCCAAAAATTTTCCTTTGTTGCATCCATTTGCTTTCTTTGATTCCACTTTGATTGTATTGAGTTCACAATGTTTTGACATCATGAAAACCACACAATTGCCCCCACATATTTTATTTAATTTCACTTAGAATTAAATTGTTAGATTTCCCTTTCACAATATTTGTTTATATTTCTTCCATTATTCATACATCATTTTAAAGATTTTGCTAATATTTTTTTTGTTTATTGCGAGGTACATTCGAACATTGGACCAGTTTGCAGACATTTATAAATTTCTTGTATATATTATTTATTTTCGCTTTAATTTTCTATGGTGGGTTGTTGTAATAATTTTGTATCCCCATTTGGCAAATTGTAATCCCCATCCCCGAAGCCATGTAATAGCGTAGGATTTACATTCCGCATTTTACTTTCTGCACCCTATAACTGCTTAGATGTATGTCTTAGGATTGTATGGCAAGACTAATAATCAACCATTAGACCACTAAATCAAAGATTAAAATATCCGAATCTAACACACTTCGCACTCACTCACCTTTAGGGTTTCCCCTCTTGGTTGCCTTCTCGATTATAATAGTCAAGTCCCTCGAGCGTAGGGATACCTTAGCATATGCTGCCTACGATTCAAAATCATCATCGTCCCTTCGGAATAAAGATCATAGTCCCTTCGAGTTGCCTACGATAAAATGATCTCATCCCTCGATTAAATGATGATAGTCCCTCGAATGCTAAGGTATCCTTATTGGTTGCCTTTATGACTATTCACATCTCATATGACTTCCTACCCTCTTTATGGTATGGATAGCCCCTATGACGATTCGATGACCATTCGATGATCCGCACATCCAATGTATAGGACTACCTACAATTATATGGTATGGATAGTACTATCGCACAAGGAAAGTCTTAGAATAGGAAAGACCTTACGATTTTAGGGTAGGTAACTCTTAAGTGCTTGCTCATAACAAATCAAACACTTTCCACACCATGTTTTCTAACATTGTCTTTTTAGACATTTTCAAAAGCAAATTGTTTTTCTAAACACACGTGACACTTTTCAAACATTTCAAACAAACAAGTGAGCTAAGCAATTAAGAGCCCATGGATAACCATGGATACAAAGGGTGCTTACACCTTCCGTTTGTATAATCTACCCCGAACTCAATCTCTTTCAAAGGTCTTTCTTGTTCTTTTTGCCTTTCCTAAATTGGATAAAATAAAAGTCAGTGGCGACTCTTGCTCACTGCAACATTTGTTTGCGAGATAAAATAAAAGTCAGTTCTCCCACCGTATTACACAAGGTATGATTCGAATCACGGGTCGGCTTGAGTGGAACCGCAAGTTATCCAATTTTGACAGATTTTGTAAAGACCGTGACTTTTGAACGGTAAGTTTGTTTTGTGTGCCTTTCAAAGCGTTGGAAAGCTAATGAGATAAACTATACAATGGTAGAATAAAATGAATCATAGGGTGTAGTCTTTAGAGATTGTTGTGAATACAAGATCACACTCACAAAGATGTTTTTGATTCATGGCAAACTCAACAAGCATACAAGCAACAAGGTACAAGCAGAAGAACTCAAAGAAAAGCAAGCTTTGGTCACTCATAACAGAGCAGGTCGACCTACTATGCATACAGGTCGACTCAACACAAGCAAAATAAGAGGAACTCAGAAAATCAGCAGTCAGGTCGACCTACTCCCAACACAGGTCGACCTAAAATGAAGAAATTTACATATCATTCTGCTAGGTCGACCTACACAACAACTAGGTCGACCTAATCTGAGAAAATTTCCCCAAAACGCATCTGAAGTGGATTCTGGTCGACCTACTTCTTTGACAGGTCGACCTAACTAGGAACAAATGACATCCAAAGGATATGCAACTCTGTTAGGTCGACCCAGCCCTAAATTAGGTCGACCTATCTGATCAAAACTGACTTCCAAAGGATATGCAGCTCTGTTAGGTCGACCCAGCCCTAAATTAGGTCGACCTATCTGATCAAAACTGCCAAAATTTCTGGTTTTTCTCTGCATCAACTAAAAAGCTCTCATATATATTGTCCAAGGTTCAATTATTGAATAGAACACCAAAGACTGAAAGATACACAAAGGCTTCTCATCTTCGTTCTTCGTCATCTCCAACACAATTACACATAATCATTCTTGCGTTGAGAGTTAGTGATCGAGTTCGATAACATCCATGGAACGGAATTGAAGATTCCTAGTGGGTGAAGATTTGTGGGGTTTTTGGTGAATAAAATCCGAGGGTTTTGTCCTCCAAGATAGGTGTTTCTTGGGGGTTTTTATCAAGAGGTTTCATCGAGGATCCATCTGAGTGTGAAGATTGAAGAACAAGGGTTCAAGGCAATTCAAGACACTGCAGAAAAGGGATCAAGTGAAGCTCTTGGATCACCTTGATCTGACTCAAGATTAAGGGGGGAGAAGATTCAAAGGATCGACATAATTGGTTTATGGTTTATCGCTTTGTTATCTTCTTTGTATAAACTGCTTTCAACATTAATGAAAGATTTCCCAATTTCAGTTTGGAATTGGGGGCAGACGTAGTCGTAGCGAGGACGATCGACGAACTGCCTAAACAAATATCGTGTTCTTGTCGCTTTTATCTTTTCATTTAAGTTCTGTTCATAATTGGTTATAATTGCAAATTGATTAACGATTCGAGTGTTAAAATTGTGAATTAAGAACTTGTATAAACATCACAATTCATCACACATTGAATTACTATCAATTTGATCATTATCACCAAGTGTTTGTGTTTTTGCTTCTTTCACTATTACTGCATTGCAAACGTCGTTCATCATATAAGAAGTTAATTGATTTTCAATAGAGCGACGTATTAATTCTATAGAGTATTCTTTTATCGTTTATCTCAAGCTGGTTAGTGGTTTTAACACATATACAATCGTTTCAATAGTGGTTCGGAATAGACACAGTCGATTCAGAATCACTTCCGCTTAAAGTTCAATTAATTCCACAAAACTGTGAAAGATCTATTCACCCCCCCTCTAGATCCTAAGGCCAGCGTCTAACAAGTGGCATCAAGAGCTCTGGTTTATTCCGTGCTACGTGAAACACTTATTGGAAAGATGGCTTCCGGACCTAAAGGGGCTCACAATAGAGCTCCAGTTTTCAACGGTGAAAACTATGGCTATTGGAAGGATTGTATGTGTGTCCACATCAATGCAATTGATAGGAACATCTGGACGCTATTGTCAATGGTCCCTTTCAGATCACCATGACAAATGTAGCTGGTGTAGTTGTTCCAAAACCAGAAAATACTTGGGATGCTGAAGATGAAAAGAGATATGCATACGATTGGAAAGCGAGAAACATTCTAATCTCAGCTCTAGGAGTTGATGAATACTATCGCGTTTCCCATTGTAGATCCGCTAAAGCTATGTGGGACACATTGCAAGTTGCCCACGAGGGAACGGATGATGTCAAACTAGCTAGGATCAATACGTTAACTCAAGAGTTCGAACTCTTCCACATGGAAGATGGTGAATCCATCGAAAACATGCAGAAGAGATTCGTTCACCTGAAAAATCGGTTAAATTCTCTTGATAGACCTGTTTCCAATGCAGTTGCTACTAACAAAATCTTAAGATGCTTGAACAGGGAATGGCAACCCAAGGTTACAGCAATAAAGGAAGCAAATGATCTAAACACCTTAGACATTACCACTCTCTTTGGTAAACTAGAGGAACATGAACAACACCTTAAATGCCTTGACATGCATGAGAAAAGGGCAAAGAAAGAAAAGAACATGGAGAAAGAGGTAGAGAAGAAGTCAATAGCTCTAAAAGCTTCAAGCTCCAAGACCTCAAGACAAGAGCTAGAGGATAGTGATACTAGTGATGAGGAAGACTCCGATGATGAGGAAATGAGACTGTTTGTGCGAAGATACAACAAGTACATAAAGAAAAATAGAGCAAAACTCTCCGGAAAAAGCTTGATTAATCATAGGAAGCAATTAGACAAGTCCAAAAAAGATGATAACAATAAAAGAAAATCCAAAGGCCCTTGTTTCAATTGCGGCAAAGATGGTCATTACAAACCGGAATGTCCATATCTCAAGAAGGAGAAAGACAAGAATCAAAGCAAAAGTCACAACAAGTCTAGAAGAGCCTACATAGCATGGGAAAGTGATTCCTCAAGTGAAGACTCATCAAGCGATGAAGAAGAATCGGCAAACCTATGTCTTACGGCTCATCAACACAAGAAAAAGAAACGTGTAAGTCATCTTAAACCTGAACTTCTAGATAAGGTATCTCATGCTCAATTAAAATTAGCCTTTGAAGAACTACATAGAGATGCAATTGAAGCTTTCAAACTTTTGGCCTCAAATAAGAAAATTTTTTCCTATCTTGAATCAAAAGTTGAGAAGACCGAAAAGGACATGGAAGCTTTGAAACAATCTATGCTAGATATTCAAAAGGATAAAATTGAGGAAGATCCTACATCATGGTTTGGTTGTGAGACATGTCATATTTGGCAAAAAGAAGTAAGAGATCTAAAGGCCAAATTAGATAAGGCTCTACAACCAAAAGTGACTTTTGCGGTTGATCCAAATAAGTTCAAAAGATCGTATACTCCTTTATATAGTAAATACACTTTTGTACCAAAAGTATCAACTAGCAAAATAGCATACTCTCATCATATTACTTGTCACTATTGTTGCAAAAAGGGACATACCATTGAAAAATGCAAATTTAGGAGGATTTTAGTTCCTAAAGGAGTATTTCAATGGTTGCCTAAGTGCAACAATTTATGTACTCACCACCTAGGACCCAATGAAGATTGGGGTCCTTCCACTCTAAATTAATTTTGCAGGAAAAGTGTCTTTACATTGCCGAAAGGTTGTGGTTCCTTGATAGCGGATGTTCAAGACACATGACGGGAGACATATCACTCTTTGTTGAGTTCCACGCAAAGAAAAAGGGGTATGTCACCTATGGAGACAACAATCGGGGAGCTATACTTGGTAAAGGAAGTGTAGGTAACCCATCTACCACAACAATAACTGATGTGTTACTAGTAGAAGGTCTTAAACATAATCTCCTAAGTATTAGTCAATTGTGCGACAAAGACTTCAAAGTAACTTTTACAAATTCTGGCTGCACAATAGAATATATTAAGAAAAGAGAGATCATGTTTAATGGAACATGAGTAAACCACATTTATATGCTAAAACTTGGACGAAGGCATATTTTTTTTTGGTTACTCTCAATCTAGCAAAGCATATCGAGTATATAATAAGAGATTACTTATAGTAGAAGAGTCAGTACACGTGTCTTTTGATGAATCTTATACAAAATATGTCGAGAAAGGTCTTTCGTTTAATGGTGCAGGTCCATCCACTGAAGACATTGTCAAAGATAAGGAAGACGAGAATGAAAGTATTGTAAAGAAAGATGCTGAGAGAGAGAAAGATGAGTCTCATGATGAAAATGAAAAAGAAAGCATCTCAAACAATGAAGAACTTCCTAAGGCCTGGACAAATGTGAAAGACCATCCAATTGACAATATAATAGGAGACATCTCAAGGGGCGTTACAACACGCTCAAAGATAAGTAACTTCTGTCATCATTTTGCTTTTGTTTCACAAGTTGAGCCGAAAAACGCTAAGGATGCATTACTTGATGAGCATTGGCTAATGGCCATGCAAGAAGAATTAAACCAATTTAAACGGAATGATGTTTGGGATTTAGTCCCTCATCCGGGAGATCATCAAGTAATAGGCACTAGATGGGTTTTTCGTAACAAAATTGATGAAAACGGCGTTATTACTAGAAACAAAGCGAGATTAGTTGCCCAAGGTTATAATCAAGAGGAAGGTATTGATTATGAAGAGACATACGCTCCTGTAGCACGTCTCGAAGCTATTCGTCTCTTACTTGCTTATGCGTGTTCTAAAGACTTCAAACTATTCCAAATGGATGTTAAAAGTGCTTTTCTAAATGGCTATATAAATGAAGAAGTCTATGTTGCTTAGCCACCCGGCTTTGAGAATTACATGTACCCAACTCATGTTTATAAGCTGAAACGTGCTCTATACGGTCTTAAACAAGCCCCTCGGGTTTGGTACGAACGTTTGAGCAAATTTCTTCTTAGTCAAGGGTACTCTAGGGGTAAAGTTGACACTACTCTCTTTATTCTCAAATTCATTGATAAGTTAGCATAGCAAGAAACAAGTATCGGTTGCATTATCTACTGCTGAGGCAGAATATGTAGCTGCTGGAAGCTGCTGTGCACAAATATTATGGCTCAAGCAACAACTTCTTGACTTTGGTATTAAGCTTGATCGTATACCTATCATGTGCGACAACACAAGTGCCATAAACTTGAGTAAAAATCCTGTCTTACACTCACGCACCAAGCATATTGAAATAAGACATCACTTCCTACGAGATCATGTAGAGAAAGGAGACGTTACATTTGAACATGTAGAAAGCAAGAAGCAACTAGCCGACATCTTCACCAAACCTCTAGCAACGGAGCAATACTTCAACATTCGTAGGGAATTGGGGATACTCGATATCTCCAATTTGGGCTAATTACGTTTGTTCTCTCTTAATATTATTCCTCTACTTTATATATATATTTTTTTGCTAACATCTCTCTTAGCGTAAAGGTAGTTCATTATCAAGCCAGGCGTCATTCCACATTGACTAAAGGCTGCCACTAAAGTTGACACCTACATATTGAGAAAGCGGTAACGTAATTGTTGTTCACTTCCAAAAATATTATTGATACTATAATATGCTATGAATTAACATGCTTATAGTGTCTTCATACATATATCTCTCTTGCTCATATATGTGTCTCATCTTTAATACACCTTTAAACATATTTGGCTCTCATGCTATCACTATCTACCTTTTATATACTATACTATGAATGCTAGCGTGTTATCTATGTTTCTCTCGTTACTCTCCTCTGCTGTTTTTCTTGTATCTCTTTTGATGTTGTCAAAGGGGGAGATAGATGCTGAGTGTACGGGGGAGCTCAGTTGAGTAAATAGATGCTGAGTGTACGGGGGAGCTTTTACCACTTATTGCCAAAGCTTCTACTACCGGTTTGCCATCATCAAAAAGGGGGAGTATGTGAATACAAGATCACACTCACAAAGATGTTTTTGATTCATGGCAAACTCAACAAGCATACAAGCAACAAGGTACAAGCAGAAGAACTCAAAGAAAAGCAAGCTTTGGTCACTCATAACAGAGCAGGTCGACCTACTATGCATACAGGTCGACTCAACACAAGCAAAATAAGAGGAAATTAGAAAATCAGCAGTCAGGTCGACCTACTCCCAACACAGGTCGACCTAAAATGAAGAAATTTACATATCATTCTGCTAGGTCGACCTACACAACAACTAGGTCGACCTAATCTGAGAAAATTTCCCCAAAACGCATCTGAAGTGGATTCTGGTCGACCTACTTCTTTGACAGGTCGACCTAACTGGGAACAAATGACATCCAAAGGATATGCAGCTCTGTTAGGTCGACCCAGCCCTAAATTAGGTCGACCTATCTGATCAAAACTGACTTCCAAAGGATATGCAGCTCTGTTAGGTCGACCAAGCCCTAAATTAGGTCGACCTATCTGATCAAAACTGCCAAAATTTCTGGTTTTTCTCTGCATCAACTGAAAAGCTCTCATATATATTGTCCAAGGTTCAATTATTGAATAGAACACCAAAGACTGAAAGATACACAAAGGCTTCTCGTCTTCGTTCTTCGTCATCTCCAACACAATTACACATAATCATTCTTGCGTTGAGGGTTAGTGATCGAGTTCGATAACGTCCATGGAACGGAATTGAAGATTCCTAGTGGGTGAAGATTTGTGGGGTTTTTGGTGAATAAAATCCGAGGGTTTTGTCCTCCATGATAGGTGTTTCTTGGGGGTTTTTATCAAGAGGTTTCATCGAGGATCCATCTGAGTGTGAATATTGAAGAACAAGGGTTCAAGGCAATTCAAGACACTGCAGAAAAGGGATCAAGTGAAGCTCTTGGATCACCTTGATCTGACTCAAGATTAAGGGGGAAGAAGATTCAAAGGATCGACATAATTGGTTTATGGTTTATCGCTTTGTTATCTTCGTTGTATAAACTGCTTTCAACATTAATGAAAGATTTCCCAATTTCAGTTTGGAATTGGGGGCAGACGTAGTCGTAGCGAGGACGATCGACGAACTGCCTAAAAAAATATCGTGTTCTTGTCGCTTTTATCTTTTCATTTAAGTTCTGTTCATAATTGGTTATAATTGCAAATTGATTAACGATTCGAGTGTTAAAATTGTGAATTAAGAACTTTTATAAACATCACAATTCATCACACATTGAATTACTATCAATTTGATCATTATCACCAAGTGTTTGTGTTTTTGCTTCTTTCACTACTACTGCATTGCAAACGTCGTTCATCATATAAGAAGTTAATTGATTTTCAATAGAGCGACGTATTGATTCTATAGAGTATTCTCTTATCGTTTATCTCAAGCTGGTTAGTGGTTTTAACACATATACAATCGTTTCAATAGTGGTTCGGAATAGACGCGAGTCGATTCAGAATCACTTCCGCTTAAAGTTCAATTAATTCCGCAAAACTGTGAAAGATCTATTCACCCCCCCTCTAGATCCTAAGGCTAGCGTCTAACAATTGTAACTAAGATGAAATAATGAACTATGTAGAGATAACATAGGAAATATGTTCTTTGTTATGAGTTGGTGTAACTATGTTATGTTATACTTGATTAGTGATTTCCTTATGATGAGAAAATGAAACCATGTGGGGATATAGCAATAGGTAATGATTTTCTATTGTTAATTTATTTAACTAAGTTTTTTCGTGAATTAACGTATGTGCTATACTGAATTGATGTGAGATGTGAACAATATGTGTTGGTAGTATATATTATGATGATGTGTTGAATTGGTGAATACTATGAGTATGATATGTACGTGAGTGAAGACATGTTACTTGAATTGTATTTATGTAATACGTGAATTGATGTTGCGTGATAATAACATTGTTGAGCTATGATGATATATGTTATTCGTGATGTGTGTTAATGTTTAGTGCTATTTGGATGCATTGTTGATGATGTTTACATGATGGATGTATGTTGTGCAATTGGTGGATAATTCAATGTGTTGAATTATTATGGTATGCGGTATGTTAAGATTTTTGGATGATCTTAATTGCATATGTTTTGTGGTAATTATACATGCATTCATGGGGGCCTTGATTCTTTGAGGAGAAATAGAGGTGACGAACTATAAGTTCTTTAGTAGTGTGCCCATGTGGGGTGTGAGCTACAATGATGTCTTTGATCCTTTAATGGAAATAGAAGCGTGGCTTTGTTCCTATGTGGATCAGAAGCGGTGGACTCTATGTTCATGTTGGAGGGCTTTGGTCTTGTTTGGATCTGAAGGGTGGCTCTAGTTCTTGAATATAGAATTGGGAGTGGTGTGCTTGATGTTCACATTGGTACCACATGCATGAGTCGCATTATCTGCATTGGATTCACATTGTTAGCTATGTGATATTTGAATTAATGTGTGCTTATGTGTTGTTTTGATAATTGTTATTTCGGTGGAAAGTAACAAAGGTTGAGTTATGTGTGATATTTGTGGAACATATTTAAATTATGAAGTGTGATGAATTGTTGTATTGTTTGTATGCGATATTCATTATTCATATTATATATATTCATAATGATCTGAATTCTCACCCTTCTATTTGAATGATGTTCTATGTGACATCGTGCGGGTTCAGACGAGTAGTGTGCTTGCACAAGGACTAGCCAATGAGCTTATCGGTTATTTCATTTTACTAGGTAATGAGTCAATACTCTGGTTATGTAACACATGGGGTATTTGAACTCATGTTTGTTGTTTTGAGATAATTGTTATATGTCTCTTATTTAACGTTTTATTTGGAGATATTATGTTAAGTGGTCTTGGTGCCTATGTTTGAATTCATATGACTTATTGATGATTTGATAATGTCTTTATGATTGGTGGATGATTATAGTATGGGATATGATCATCGAATTGTTTTGAGAATCTATTATTCTGTTGCGTTATGCATATGAAACATGAAGTTTTAAATAGGTGTTATAAATATGATCAGATACATGTGGTGTATGTTTATGTTTGGTTTTCATTATTATGGAAACGACATGTGACACCCTTTATTGTATGCATTCTATTTTACTCTGTTATTTTATATAAATATTTGGGTTTAGAAAATAGGTGTTACATTAGTGGTATCAGAGCATGGTCGACCATTTGGCCATGTTATTAATGAGTTTATTCCCTTTGGTATGTGACATGTCTGTCGGTACTCAGTGTGTTTCTAGTTGTGTTCCTGCAGAGGTGGGATTGAAATAAGTGGGGGAGAAGTTGTTGCTACGTGCGACATTATGCTGAGGTAACTTTGAGCATAAGATAGAGAATGCTATGGCAGTTGATTAACGATGGTTCATGCTACCATTATGGTTGTCGACTACCTATTGAAAAATTGAGGAATTGATCACCCTTAATCTCTTTTTAATAGTAGACGGGGTCGTATTGGATGGGATAGGCTTGTCTTGCCAGCTTGATAGTATGTAGAGTGAATAAGTTTGTGCATGAGGGTGCTGTGTTGTTGGCTTTGATGGAAATGTTGGAATCTTGTGAAAAGAGAGAAATGGGAGAGTTACCAATCGGTTGTGATTTTCCTGAGGTATTTCCTGAAGATGTAAATGAATTGCCGCTGAATGTGAGGTAGAGTTTGTGATTGATTTAGTTCTTGGAACTAGTCTTGTATCGATGGCTCCATGTCGGATGTCAGCTTCTGAGTTGAAATAGTTGAAGAGTCAACTTGAGGATTTACTTGAGAAGAATTTTATTCGTCCAAGTGTGTCGCCGTGGGGTGCGCCTATTTTGTTGGTTAAGAAAAAGGAAGGTTCTATGAGGTTGTGTATTGATTATAGACAACTGAATAAGGTGACTATTAAGAATAAGTGTCCACTTCCGATGATTAATGATTTGATGGATCAGTTGGTGGGTATAAGAGTGTTCAATAAGATATATTTAAGGTATGGGTATCATCTGATTCGTGTGAAGGCTGAGAATATTCAGAAAAATTCTTTTAGAACGAGGTATGGACATTTTGAGTATTCTATTATTCCTTTTGGTGTGACCAATGCACTTGGTGTGTTTATGGAATATATGAACAGGAGTTTTCATGAGTATCTGGATAACTTTGTGGTTGTGTTTATCGATGATATTTTGATCTATTCTAAGAGTTTAAATGGTCATGCTGAGCATTTGAGGATTGTGTTATTCGTGTTGAAAGAGAAGCAATTATATGCTAATCTTTCTAAGTGTAAGTTTTGGTTGAAGGAAGTGAGTTTCCTTGGGCATGTGATTTCAAGTGGAGGTATTTATGTTGATCCGTCAAAGACTGAGGTTGTATCTCAATGGGAAACTCCGAAATCAGTTTCTGAGATTAGAAGTTTTCTTGGTTTAGCTGGTTATTAGCCGAAGTTCATTGAGGGATTTTCTAAGTTATCCTTACCATTGATGCAATTGACTAGGAAAGGTCAAGCTTTTATTTGGACTTCGCAATGTGAGGCTAATTTTCAAGAACTTAAGAGAAGGTTGACAATCGATCCTATTTTGATTTTGTCGGACCCGTTGAGTTTGTTATGTATTGTGATGCTTCTTTGATGGGTTTGGGAGTTGTGTTTATCGATGATATTTTGATCTATTCTAAGAGTGAAAATGATCATGCTGAGCATTTGAGGGTTGTGTTATTCGTGTTGAAAGAGAAGCAATTATATGCTAATCTTTCTAAGTGTGAGTTTTGGTTGAAGGAAGTGAGTTTCCTTGGGCATGTGATTTCAAGTTGAGGTATTTATGTTGGTCCGTCAAACATTAAGGTTGTATCTCAATGGGAAACTCCGAAATCTGTTTCTGAGATTAGAATTTTTCTTGGTTTAGCTGGTTATTAGCTGAAGTTCATTGAGGGATTTTCTAAGTTATCCTTACCATTGATGCAATTGACTAGGAAAGGTCAAGCTTTTATTTGAACTTCACAATGTGAGGCTAATTTTCAAGACTTAAGAGAAGGTTGACAATCACTCCTATTTTGATTTTATCAGACTTGGCACTGTTTGTTGTGTATTGTGATGCTTCTTTAATGGGTTTGAGAGGCGTGTTAATGCAGAATCGGCAGGTGGTAGCTTATGCTTCAAGGCAACTTAAGATTCATGAGAGGGATTATCCGAGCATGATTCAGAGTTGGCAGAAGTTATATTTGTTTTGAAACTTTGGAGGCATTATTTTTTTGGGTCGAGATTCAATGTGTATAGTGATCACAAAAGTTTGAAGTATTTGTATGATTAGAAAGAGTTGAATATGAGGCAAAGAAGATGGCTGGAGTTCTTGAAGGACTATGATTTTGGTTTGAATTACCATCCTGAAAAAGCGAATGTTGTAGCCGATGTCCTTAGTAGGGAATGTTTGCATACGTCGATGTTGATGATGCGAAAGTTGGAATTGTTGGAACAATTTCGAGATTTGAGTTTGGTTTACGAAGAGACTTCTTCATGTGTTAAGCTTGGTATGTTGAAGCTTACTTGTGGTATTCTTGATGAGATTCGAGAAGGTCAAAAATCAGATTTGAAATTTGTTGAAAAGACAACATTGATTAATCAAGGAAAATGTGATGACTTTTGGATTGATGATGTTCCGGACACGGGATATTTATAAGGACGCGGCCTATAGCGTGAAATATACATTTGGCTGAGCACTATGACCTACCCGAGCTATGAGCTGTTACTAGGACATCCAGAGGTCGGAAGCCAGGATGATAGTCCATTTATGAGTGGACTGCACGTAAATACAAGCGTTATAGGGTCATTAAGATACAATTATAGACGTTACAAGCTATTAATAGGCGGTTACAAGCGTTACAGGTCATTATGAGTGGTTACGTTGTCATTAAATCATGACTATTTAATAGGGGTTAATATTTATGCTATAAATAAGTATCAAAACCTCGGAGATCGATAAGCTGATCCATCATGGGACTAGACTCCCAGAGGGGCTCCCGTACGAGGGATAAGCCAGACACTCTCTTGGAACACGGTGCCTAGCCCTCCACCTCCAAATCCCCCAAGTCAATCACAACATCATCTGTTCCCGAGGCTCCCCTCACCTCTGAGGGCAAGCTCCTCAAAATCTTGTTTTTTATGCAAGAACAAATGAGAATGGTGTTATGAGATGTCGTGATAGAGTTTGTATTCCATATGTGTCAGATTTGAAAAAGAGGATTTTGGATGAAGGGAGTCAAAGTGGTTTGAGTATTCATCCTGGAGATACTAAGATGTATCAAGATTTTAGAAATTTATTTTGGTGGCAAGGTATGAAGATGGATATTGCGGAATTTATGTATTCATGTTTGACTTGTCAAAAGTCAAAGATTGAACATCAGAAACCGTCTAGTTTGATGCAACCGTTATCCATTCTTGAGTTGAAGTGTGTAGTATCTCAATGGATTTTGTTTCGGGTTTGTCGAGAACATCGAGTAATTGTGAAGCTATTTGGGTCATTGTTGATAGTTTGACGAAATATGCTCACTTTATTTCGATGAGGATGGAATATTCGATGGAGAGACTTGCGAAGCTATACATCGAGAGGATTGTTTGTTTGCATGGTATTCCGTCGAGTATTATTTCGGATAGAGATCTGAGGTTTACTTCGAGATTTTGGGAAGGTTTGCAAGGTGCTTTGGGTACTAAGTTGCGTTTGAGTTTGGCGTATCATCCGCAAACTGATGGTCAAATAGAGAGGACAATTCATTCGCTTGAGGATCTTTTGAGGTCTTATGTTTTGGAACAAGGAGGTTCTTGGTATCGCACGCTCGCAATAATGAACAGAGTCGCCACCAATATATTTATCCCAAAGAGGGAAAGGAATATCAAAAAACCTAGAATAAAGAATGGATAAGAAAAGGTCTTGCGACCAAAGATCGGGTAAGAAGTCGGTTACGCAAGGGGAAGGTATTATCACCCCTCACGTCTGTGGTACTCCATAGGATCAACTTATGTTTGTTCTATTCTAAGGGTGTATAAATCTAAAGCCTGATGCAAAGGGAATGCATGCAAATGAAAGAAGAAGAAACAAGGGGGAAAATAAGGATTGTAAATAGTTGTGCTCTCTTAGGCCCCGCGACCTAATTCCTACGTATCCTTTTCAGGAATCAGAGCGTCGTAGTTCGGCTCTTTAGTTTTTGTTTGTTTTTGTGTTTTTTAGTGGACGGAGTTACATTCGCAATCTAGCGCCAGGATAACAGCTTGTTGAGTGGACTCTTATGCGTTACCAGTCTGCGATCGAAAGGAAGCAACATGTCCGACTAAGGGAAAGAAATGCCCTGAAGGCAAGAGAGAGAAGAGAGAAGATTGATTTGTATTTTTTAGGTGTAATTCCATGATGGACAAAACCCACTACAAGGCTTCGCATCACTTCTTTACTTAGTTTAGGTCTGAGCCTTTATTAGATGTTTTGAAATGTTTTTGGTTAGGTGTCATTTAAGGGAAATTATTTGTGACTTGAATCATGCCTTAAAAGTTTAAGTGATTAGAGAAATACCTCAAGGCCTACGCCTCAATCATTTCTCTAAATAGCGGTAGGAAATACATCGAGGCCTACGCCCCAATCATTTCTCCCACTAAGTAGAAAAGAACATACATCGGGGGCCTACACCCCAATTATTTCTTTTCTACTATGAAAAAAGAAGTATTGGCATGATTTGCGTCGTCCTTTTTTAATGTTTTAAAAGTTGAAAAAAGGAAAAGAAAGAACCTAATTCTAATATGAGCTAAAATAAATTCTAAGTCCTAAATTGTCTAAGAAAATTATACCTAAAATATAGGGTTTTAAGGGGAAAGACTAAGCCTAAAAATTATGCTAAGATAGGTCCTAAAATTCTAAAGGAATATACAAGTGAAATTACAAGTAAAAATCAAAAGCAAGCATGATACAAAATTAGTACAAAAATGACTAAAAGAAAGACTTGAAAATATAGCACCAAACATGAAAACAAATGATTCAAAATATAGTGCAAAATTGAATTAAAAGACATTATTTATTTTCTATGGTTTTTATGTAAAAAAGAATTCAAAACCAAGCAAAAGAGAAATAAAATAATAAGCCTAACTAATATTTTCTATGTACATTTTTATATGACAAAAGTTATGTTTTAAAGGTCTGAAACTAATAGGAAAACTTAGCATTTTAATTACTCAAAGAAATGGTAAAAATCTAATTAAAATCTAAATTCTAGTAATTGAGAAAATAGAAACAGGGGGTGCAAACTGGATTAATGGGTGTAATCAGTAACAGGGCGCAGGGCCTAGCCCAAAGGGTGTTTATTGTCAGTTTGTAGCAAAAAGGATAACGTGGGCCAGAATGGGGGTGAGGTTAGCAGTTCGTGGCCCAATAGATTTTTTTTGTGATTCTTAACATAACGAAAAAAGGACATGATGGGCCACAGAGTGTAACAATTTGTGAAGGGCCCAAGATAATTTGGTTCATTTTCAGATTTTTGTGATTTCAATTATTATTTCAAACTATGTATTGTTTTCATTAATCAGACTTAATTACAATTAACCAAAATTTATTCATATTCAATTATCACAAATCAAATGCATTAATCAGAAATAAAGCATAATTAGAAGAAAGGGGTTTAGGGTTGATTTACGTGTGACTATTGAAATTGGATTAGATGAGGTCTCTTCTTCACCCTCAATGCGGCGCCGGAGAACTCATTTCTCCGAATAGAAACTCCTCCGCTCGCCTTTTGACCACCGCACGCAAACATCTCCCTCACTCTCGTTCGCCTCTCACCCTCGCTTCTTCGCGTTCATCTTCTTCTATTCGATTAGCTTTTATTGTTGAAGATGTGAGAGCCCCTGATATCGTTGTAACCTTGGTTAATTACGCAGATTCAAGCACCTGGAGAACTCGTCATTGAAGATTGAAGTTGTTGAAGAATCGTGAACACAGTTCAGAGGAGGTTTGTTCTCTCTTTCTTCTGATTGCTTCTTCTTATCGAAATTATTGCTCTTCTCCTTCTTCTTTTTATGTGTTTTGACTTTTCTCTGCGAATTGAAGGTTGAGGGGTAATGGTGATGAGTGTCCTACTGAAGAATGATGAAGATGGTGGAGAAACAAGAGTTGATTGTAGCGGTAAAAAAATACTCGAACGTGTTCACACGCTCGAAATACAACGGAGTCGCCACCAAATTTTATTTATTCCAAGTAGGAAAGCGAAAATATCGATAAAACCCACAAAGGAAAAAGAAATGGATAATATGGTCATCGCAACCAAATTAGGGTTCGGGAGTTGGTTAAGCAAGGGGAAGGTATTAGCACCTCTCACCTCCATCATACTCGATGGGATCCATTTAGTTAGTTTCGTGTTTGAGTGTTAGCGTAATGTTTGCATTCTTTTTCTTATTAATCGAGAAAAGATAAAAGAAAAGGTTTTTAGGGTTTTTATTATGAAGAAAAAAGAAAATATTTTTTATTATTATGCTCGCCAAGACGTTTGTGTCTTGTGCCTACGTATTCCCTCGTGCAATGGAAAAGTCAGAGCAATCGTAGTTCGGGCGAAGAACCACGAAAGTTTGTTGGTAGATTTTAGCGAGAGGTACTCGACCGCTTTCAAAATGGAGACAATACTACGCGCACATGGATAAGATATCACTACAAGAATGGATGACTAAATCAAGAGTAAGACGAGATTTTGGCCATCATCGCATTCGAGTGGAAGATATTCGATCTTCACATGTGGAAGTATGTTCGCATATGAACTTGACAAAGTGTCTCGTTTATGAAAAGAGGTTTTAATATAAAGAGGCCATAAGGCAAAAAGGTTTGAATGAAATTGGAGTTATTATTAGAAGGGATGTTTAGTGAACATTTTGAGCATAGGTGTGCACCTAGCGCGTTGTTCACCCAAGATATTCAAAAGGATGCGAGTCCAATTGTCACTTGTTATCCAAGTTAGTAAAAGAGGATATTGACGGACTTTTAGTAAAGGATTGAGCATAGGTGTTCACCTAGCGCGTCTTTACCCAAGGTATTCAACAGGAGCGAGTCCCATTGTTATTTGTTGTCCTTATTTAATAAAAGAAGATGTTTGCAGACGTTTAGCAAAGGATTGAGCATAGGTGTTCACCTAGCGCGTCTTTACCCAAGGTATTCAACAGGAGCGAGTCCCATTGTCACTTGTTGTCCTTGTTTAATTAATGTGTTTTGATTCAAGGGATCAAGGTAATCAAGAGGTGTTCACCCCTTGTCACTTGTTCTCTTGATTTGATCAACGTGTTTTAATTCAAAAGATCAAGGTATTCAAGAAGTGTTCACCTCTTGTCACTTCATCTCTTGATTTGATTAAGAAAGGTTTTTTTAATGTTTGATTCAAAGGATCAAAGGTATTCAAGAGGTGTTCACCCCTTGTCACTTGATCTCTTTGATTTAATTAATAAGGATTATTAAAAAAGGTTTTGTTAATGTGTTTTGATTTAAAAGAATCGAGGTGAAAATGGTGGAGAGAGTGAAGATGATGAAGTGGTGGAGAATGAATCGAGAAATCAAAAATGGTGAAGCCCCCTGAAGCTGAGTGAAGGTCCAGTTATATAGAGTTTCTAGGTCGGTTACTCTTCTCAATTTCTGTTGTAACTGTTAATTTCAGTTAATCTCTTCTTCTCCCTTTTCTATTGTAAATCGACTATGTTAGTTGGGCTTGGGAACTCTGTTTCCTGTTTTTGTTTTGGTGGTTACAATTCCAACTTAATTAGTTAGGAGTGAATGTAAGTTATCAAAATCGGTTAGCTCTGTTATGTGTGTTCAAAAGTTGGTTAAGGTTTGAGAGTTAGTTATAGGAAACTAGAATTGTAACAAAAGTTAGTTACATTCTGTTAGTTAGTTAGGAGGGTTGAATTTTGTTAAAAGTTGGTTACAAATTAGTTCTGAATTGGTTTAGGTGGTTGAGAATTAGTTAGGAAGTTTGTTATGAATTGGTTTTGGCTGTTGGTTAAAGGGATGAATGTTTGGGGGTTGGTTATAGGTTAAAGGAGAGGTTTGTAACTGTTAGCAAATTCTGTTAATTCTGTTAGTAGCTAATTGTTGCTTTCAACTTTCATTTGAACCGCAAGACACGAATCAGTAGCGAACAGTCCAATTTGAACACACTACACCTGCTAGAAACTGATGCAATATTTTATTTTTCGGTTGAATTCTGAGTAGCAATGATCTTAAATGTACGAGTCGATTTGGAATTGTCTTAAACTGATCATGAACATGTGTATGGCAGGTTTGGCTTATTGCTACAAATATGCTTGACTCTGCCGCGAATTATGAAGTTGCATGACAAACTGTTTGTGATGGAGCTCAACTGTTTTCTTCTTTTTCTTTTTTTTTTGAATTAGCCATGGTTACTGTGTTGGAACTGATTTGGGTATGAATGTATGTGTAGTATCTTGCTGTTTGTAGGTGATGCTGTTTGTTTATAAGTTATGCTATTTGTAGGTTATTTTTGGTTATGCTGTGTGTAGGATTTTGTTTGCATTTGAATATGTGGCAGCAAGATTAGAGATTGCATATGAAAGTGTATGGACTGGCTGAAACTGATTTTGTCTATTTTTTGCACAGGGATGGTTTGGTTGACTGCTGTTGGTTTCCGTTGATTTAAAATATGCAGGGACTGTTATGAGCGACGCAAGTTAAACCATGGAGCTATCGGGATTTATTGTACTTGGCATCAGCCTTGCAGCTTGAGTTGTAATTGAGGTTTTGACTCGCTGGTCGGAGAAATTGGGCATAATAACCAGCTAGGTTCAATCGTGAATGGACAATAAAGCTTAAAAACCAAGAAATATCATGTGCCTGAACTCAGAATCGTCAAACGGCGTGGTTTAGCATTGTATTTACTTTGTGATGAAGAAAATTGGATGTTGTATTGTATTCGAGTTTGTTATGAGTGATGATCATTAGCTATGGATGACTGGGTTCAGAATTATGTATGATGGGTGACTGGGTTTAGGATTATATATGTTGTATGATGTTGATTCTGGTATGGTAAATGTGTATGTAGGAGAATTTGAATTGAAAGATTTTGGTGTATACATGGAGGTGAACATGTGTGGAAATATTTCTTTTGATGTAAATTTTCTTGATGGCAAATGTACTTGTAGCAAATGGAGCATAATTCTAACTTGAAGTGTAATGAAATTTTAGTGACTTACTCTTTTTCTAATAACCTTTGAATTTGAAACTTAGAACATATGCTTTCTTGACTTTCTATATATTTTTTATAAGTCTTGGATAACTACAACAATAGAAGATGAGAGCCATAAATTTAATAT
Organism: Vicia villosa; assembly: GCF_029867415.1. NCBI lineage: Eukaryota > Viridiplantae > Streptophyta > Magnoliopsida > Fabales > Fabaceae > Vicia > Vicia villosa. The sequence continues at coordinate 99,766 of NW_026706404.1, forward strand.
GAACTTTTGGCCCAACATCAAATCCTTAGAAGTTGGCTTCCAAATTCAAAAATGATCAATGCTAACATTATGAATAACTTCATGTCCAAAATTCAACTTTTCAATGAGATGATCAATGCTAACACCATAGGTAACTCCATGCCCGAATTCAGCCTTTCAATGAGTCCCCTAGAGCAATGACTTGCCTCATAAATAAAATGAAACCGAACCTCAATTAATGAGCAAGCTCAAGTGTTGAGATCAAGATTGATGAAGAACCATCTTCAAGCAAGCTTGTGAAGGCCTCAAAGTGGTTTCGAGATTATTGATCCCATGTCAAATCATTGATTAAATGGATGTATGATTTGCTGATGACCTGAGATGAAAAAGATGTTAGCGCAATAAGGCAGTTAGACATAAAATCAGATGGGCAAATTTTGGGGTGCAACACTTGGGATAGATTTTTGCCTTTGACTGAGTTTACTTCTAACAATAGTTTCCATTCGAGTATTGAAATGATACCTTTTGAGGCTTTGTATGGTAGAAGGTGTCGGACTCCTTTGTGTTGGTATGAATCCGAAGAGTGTTGTGGTTGGACCCGAGATGGTTCAATAGACTACAAATAAGATTAAGATGATTTAGGAGAAGATGAAGGCTTCTCAAAGTCGTCAGAAGAGTTACCATGAAAAGTGGAGGAAAGCACTTGAGTTTGAGAAGGATGAACATGTGTTTCTTCGAGTTATGCCAATAACGGGTGTTGGTAGGCCTTTGAAATCGTGTAAGTTGACGCCGCGTTTTATTTGTCCGTTTAAGATTTCTGAGAGGGTAGGTGAGGTGGCATATTAGATTGCTTTACCACCATCGCTAACTAATCTTCATGATGTATTCCATGTGTCTCAGTTGAGGAGATACATTGCGGATCCATCGCATGTTGTTCAATTAGATGATATTCAAGTAAGGGATAACTTGACTATTGATACATCACCTATGCAAATTGAGGATCGTGAAGTGAAGAAAATTCATGGTAAGGAGATCGCTTTGGTAAAGGTGGTTTGGGGAGGACCGGCCGATGGCAATGTGACGTGGGAACTCGAGAGTAAGATGAAGGACTCGTATCCAAAGTTGTTCACTTGAGGTAATTTTTCGAGGACGAAAATATTTTAAGTGGGAGAGAGTTGTAACATCCCGATTTTTATTATTTATTTATTTAAATAATTATTTAATTATTTAATTATTATTTGGTATGATAATTATTTAATTGTTTGTTGTTGTGTTAATTTGGCTATTTGAGTTATTAGAATTATTAGTAGCATAAGAATATAATAGTTATTGGGCCTAATTAGTGGAAATAGACATAATCAGAAGGAATGTGTGACTAAGCCCATTTTCTTAGAGAAAGATAGCAAGAGGAAACTAGGTTTAGTTTCATAACACATTCATTCGGTAGAGAGAGAGAGAGAGAGAGAGAGAGAGAGAGAGAGAGAGAGAGGAGAGAGAGAGAGAGAGAGAGAGAGAGAGAGAGAGAGAGAGAGAGAGAGAGAGAGAGAGAGAGAGAGGAGAGAGAGAGAGAGAGAGAGAGAGAGAGAGAGAATCAAGAGAGGAAGAAAGAAGGGAAAGAGAGAAAGTGAAGGAATCCTAGAAGAATAAGGATCTTTAAGAGGTAAGGGGGAAAATCCTCATTATTGTGGGTATTGTATGACAAGCAATGGGTAGTTGTATGCTTAGGACTTTCATGTCTTCATTCTCTCATAATTGCAAATGTTAGGGTTTGTGTAGAATCCATGAAATAATTGTTTTCAATCATGTTTGATGATAGTAAATGGTTATTGTTTCATAAATTCATGAGATATTTGCTGTCAATTGATGCATAGATTGTATATGCGTTGATGGTTGTTTTATAAGGGGAATAGGGAAGAGAAATGGTGATTTTTGGATTTTTACGCAGCATGAGTTGACCATTACAGAAGGTAGGGTTGGCCTGAGCTGACCCGCAAAGGCAAAAATTGTTAGAACAAGATTTGTTCTGATCAATATTCTTGTTTTGATGATAATAATGTACATGAATTTTGTATAAGATAATGTGGTACTCTAATCCTATGCATTTTCCATTTCAGGAAATATATAAGGAGTATGCACACATCAGCGCTCAGAAGCACTGACTCAGAAGGTTCAAGATTGCAACATCAGAACATGCTCTTGCAAGACATCAGAAGATGGTCAAGCAGAATCAGAACATGGTCTATGAAGCATCAGAAGAACATGAGATCAGAAGCAGAAACACTGAAGTTCTTACGGTATCACGCTCAAGCACTTCAAAGTCAGAAGACAAGAAGATGCTCTGCACCAAGCTGTTTGACTCTGATTATTCAAATGTTGTATCTACAAACATCAGAATCAGAAGCAAGTACAAGATGATAGGCTACGCTGACTGACAAAAGGAACGGTAGAAGCTACAAAAGGCAAAGTCAGTAAAAGCAGCAAAAGCAAGGCTAGAGGTAGTTGACAAAAGAGTGAAAAAATTAAATGCAGAGCTGTATGGAACACGCAACGCATTAAATGCTCCCAACGGTCATCTTCTCAAAACGCCTATAAATATGAAGTTCTGATCAGAAGCATAAATATACAACTCTTGCAATATACTGAAACGCTGCTGAATTCACTTCTCACGAACTTCATCTTTAACCTCACTTCACTTGTAATATCTTAGTGAGAGTTAAGCTTAGAACTTAAGAGAAATATCACAGTTGTGATTATAGCTTTCTAAGAAGCATTTGAATACTCTTGTAAACATTTATTTTTACATTGATTTGTAAAAGGTTCCTAGAGTGATCAGTGAGATCAGTAGACTCTAGAAGACTTAGAAGTTTCTAAGTGGTGATTTCCTAGAGTGATCAAGGTGTGATCAGTATACTCTAGAAGACTTAGAGTGTTTCTAAGTGGATAACCATTGTAATCAAGATTGATTAGTGGATTAAATCCTCAGTTGAGGTAAATCACTCTAATGGGGTGGACTGGAGTAGTTTCGTTAACAACGAACCAGGATAAAAATATTGTGTTCATTGTTTTTATCTTAAGAGTTTTAAAGTCACACTTATTCAAACCCCCCCTTTCTAAGTGTTTTTCTATGCAAACATCCAGTAAATGCTAGTGGAGCAAAGATGTCAAGACAAGAAATGAGTGATGATCAAAAGAAACAATGCTATTCTGCTAAATGCTATTTCTCATGCTGAATATGAGAAGATATCAAACAGAGAAACGGCCCATGACATCTTTCAATCCTTGAAGATGACTCACGAAGGGAATGCCCAAGTCAAGGAGACTAAAGCTCTTGCTTTAATCCAGAAGTATGAAGCCTTCAAGATGGAGGATGATGAAAACAATGAAACAATGTTCTCAAGATTTCAAACTCTAACTGCTGGATTAAGAGTGCTTGACAAGGGATATACAAAGGCTGATCATGTCAAAAAGATCATCAGAAGCTTTCCCAGAAGATGGGGCCCAATGGTGACTGCATTCAAGATAGCAAAGAATCTGAATGAAGTCTCTTTCGAAGAGTTGATCAGCGCTTTGAGGAGTCATGAAATAGAGCTGGATGCTAATGAACCCTAAAAGAAAGGTAAGTCTATTGCATTAAAATCTTTGAATAAAAAATGCACTAACGCTTTTCATGCTGAAGAAGAAGATTATGAAGAGTCAGAATCATAAGAAGAAGATGAACTGTCCATGATCTCCAGAAGGGTAAACCAACTCTGGAAGAGAAAACAAATGAAGTTCAAGAACTTCAGAAGTTCCAAAAAGCCTGAAAGAGGAGAATCTTCTGGTCTCAGAAGATATGACAAAAAGAAGGTCTTGTGCTTTGAATGCAAGGAGCCAGGTCACTACAAGAGTGGGTGTCCAAAGCTTTAGAGGGAGAAGCCTAAGAAGAAGTTTCGAAAGAAGAAAGGCCTTATGGCAACTTGGGACGATTCAGATTCATCAGAATCATACTCTGAAGATGAGCAGGCAAACATTGCGCTCATGGCCACTGTTGATGATGGATCAGAATCTACATCAGAATCAGACTCAGACTCTGAAGAGATATTTTCTGAACTATCTAGAGATGAGCTAGTTTCCAGCCTAAGTGAAATTCTGGAAATCAAGGCTAAGCTTAGTATCAAATACAAAAAGCTGAGAAAGCTCTTTGCATCTGAAATTAAGAAGCTTGAATTAGAAAATTCTGAACTCAAAGAAAAAGTTTTAAAACTATCCAAAGATGTTGAGTCATTTTCTGGTTCAGAAAAGTCTATTCAAAGCTTGAACAATATTCTCAAGGAATATGACTTGAGTTTCAGGAAGTTCTTATCTAGAGGTATTGGAAGAAGTCAACTTGCCTCTATGATATATGTTGTTAGTGGAAACAAGAGAGTTGGCATAGGCTATGAGGGTGATACCCCATACAAACTTGAACCTGTAGATGATATGAAAATCACATACAAGCCCTTGTATGATCAGTTCAAGTACGACCACTCCCATGATATTAGGCTCACATCACATGCCAAAAGCTTTCACATTACACACACTAAGAAGCATGTGACACAAAATAGAAAATATCATGTTGCTCAAACTAAAGAATATCATGTTGTACCTCCTGTTGTTTATCATGCTAAACTGATAACGCGAAAATATATCACATATTTGATTTGATTTACATAGATTATTTCCCTATTTTATTTTAATTAAGTTGCTTTATGTTCGTATTATGCCGGTATTTTCTATGTTTTCAGGTTTTTACTATTTACAAGGCATGTATGAAGAAAGTCGCAAAAATGAAGAAGAATCGAGCTTAAAACCACAAAAAAAGAAAAAAAGAAGAAATGAAGAAAATAATATATATATATATATATATATATATATATATATATATAATATATAATATATATAATATATATATATATATTATATATAATAAAGGATGTGGGGCCCGCCATGTATATATATATATATATATATATATATATATATATATATATATATATATATATATAAAACTAAAAGTATATAAAAGAAGTGACGTTAGTCACTTATTATGGTGTGACGATTGTCACATTTGTTTTTATGACGACCGGCAGCTTGAACCGTCACACCCTCTATGTTGCTGTTTGGCACCCCCTTGTTTATAGGGTGTTACGTTTGTCACACATTCAGCAACACGCGGACGTTTCGTTTCTGCCTCCTAAATCTCCTCCATGAACTCAGTTATGAAACGAAACACAACGTGATTTCCTCCTATATTTTCTCAACCTAGCAGCGGAAGCATGAATAAAAATAGACAACATTTTACCAGCAAAGGGGGACTCCTCTTCTCTTTTTGGCAGTGCTTTTTCTTGTTAGTTCTTAGGCAGTTTTTCTACCATGTAAAAGTGGTAGTTTCTCACATCGAGGAACTACCACACCACTAGATTTAGGTTCTGTTTCCTTTCATTACGCGAAGATTATTTCAGAAGTTAATTCCAGTACCTTTTATTTCATCATTTACAGGTTTTATTTTATGCTTTCTTATTTATTCTTATTTATTGTCTCTAATTTAATTGCCATGTCTTTCTTAATTTCAACCCACACGTTTAATTTATTTACGCTTAATTCCATGTCCGCCTAAATTGTGTTAGACGCTCGGCTTAAGGATCTAGAGGGGGAGTGAATAGATCTCTAAGAGTTTTTCGGATTTATTTCAAACTTAAGCGAAAGCGGTTCAGGATCGACTTGCGTCTATTTCGGACTGCTATTGAAAAGGTTGTATATGTGATCAAACCACAGAATAACTGGGATTAACAATGAAAGGATAGGTTATTGAATCAATTCGTTGCTCTAATGAAAAACGATTAACTTCTAATTTGATAAACTTTGTTTGCAATGCTTTGATAATGGATGAAGCAAAAACACAAACACTTGGTGATAATATCCAAATTGATTGTGATTCAATGTGTGGTGAATTGTGATGTTTACGAAAGTTCTTAATACACAATTTTAACACTTGAATCGTTGATCAATTTGCAATTATAACCAAATACGAACAAAGCGTAAATGAAAAGATAAAAGCGATAACAACACGATATTTGTTCAGGCAATTCGTCGATCGTCCTCGCTACGACTACATCTGCCCCCAATTCCAAACGGGAATTGGGATGTCTTTCATTATTATTGAAAACAGTTTATACAAAGAAGATAACAAAGCGATAAACGATAAACCAATTATGTTGATCCTTTGAATCTTCTTCCCCCTTAATCTTGAGCCAGATCAAGGTCTTCCAAGAGCCTCACTTTGATCCCTTTTCAGCAGTGTCTTGAAGTGCTTGAACCCTTGTTCTTCAATCTTCACACTCAGTTGGATCCTTGATGAAGCCTCTTGATAAAAACCCCCAAAATTCACCAATCTTGGAGGACAAAACCCGCAGATTTTATTCACCAAAAACCCCACAAATCTTCACCCACTAGGAATCTTCAATTCCGTTCCATGGATGTTATCGATCTTAAACGCAAACCCTCAACGCAAAAATGATTGTGTGTAGTTGTGTTGGAGTTGTGACGAAGATCGAAGATGAGAAGCCTTTGTGTCTCTTTCAGTTGTTGGTGTTCATTTGCAATAAATGATATGAAAGAATATATAAAGGAGAAGGATCTGAGTATCAGAAAAACACACTAATTTTGGCAGGTTTTGAGCAGATAGGTCAACCTACTTGTTGGTTAGGTCGACCTAACAGAGGTAGATTTGGCCAAGTTGTAATTGCTTCCAGTTGAGTTGACCTGTTGGTAGCTTAGGTCGACCTAAAGTCAGTTAAATTGCATTCTCGAGACTTTTCTTCAGTTTAGGTCGACCTAGGATGGAGGATGAGTCGACCTAACAGAGACATGTTGTTTTTGCTTCACTTTGAGTCGACCTGCTGAAGCTCTGGGTCGACCTAACAGAAGTATGCAATTTTTGCTTCAGTTTGGGTCGACCTGATTGTGCACTAGGTCGACCTGGCAGATGCAAAGGTGGTCAAATCTTCATTTTCTTTGAGTTATTCACTTGTGCTCTTGTATTTGGTTGCTTGTGATGTTTTCCATGCATCAAAAACTCATTTGTGACTGTATGCTTGTTCTTACAAATTGTTTTGAGTCCGGTGTGTGAGGACTGTCGTCTCCGATGGGACTCGGTAATTGTGTTGGTTTAAATTATTATTATTAATTTATATTTTGGTTTATGTTTTTAATATTAATTTAGGTAACCTTATCACGAGAGTGAAAGGTTACCTACGACGATTTCGTCACGAGAGTGAGAGATCTATTAAGGTTCGAACCGACACTGCGAGAGCGTGGGGGTCGAACCAGATAGTAAAAACTCGGCATTAATCCTAAACACAGTGAGAGCGCTTTAGGATTAATTAGAACTTGTTTAGTTTTCAAAACGCGTTCTTTGATTTAAGCGGGCGAGCGGGAGCAATATCCTACGGTTGAAGAGCGTGACTTTATTCAAAACCACGAGAGTGTGAGGTTCAGTCTTTAAGCTAATATTTTCTACTAAATATGTTTTTAACATTTTTAATAAGCCAACGAATTACAGAGTTCCCTAAGTACGCGGAATCACATTCCGATCTCTCTTTTCCTATATTTATCTTAATCTTAGTTTTATTTCAGTTTTAGTTCTTAGGTTCCCCTTAATCAAACATTCATTAGCCTTAGCTTTACAAAGCAACAATAGATTACAGTAGGTTGACATTGGTCTATGTGGTTCGACAATCTTTTATATTACTTCGATATATCCGTACACTTGCGGACGCATCAAGTTTTTGGCGCCGTTACCGGGGACTAAAAGTCAATATTGTTATTTCGTTGTTACACCGTATAGACTAAGGCATTAAAGAAAAAAAATAATAAACAAAAAATAAAAAAATATTTATCTTATAATCCTAGGTAGATGTATCACCCAAATTTTTTCTACAACTCCCATTCCCAATATCTCGAGGAACCGCACCCAAACTTCCCTTATGATTCCCATTCTCAATATCTCGAGGAACCGCACCCAAATTTCCCATATGATTACCATTCCCAGTATCTCGAGGAATCACAAGAACCCCATAAATCCGACCTCGAAATATTATTGGAGAATTTCAACGCGTCACTACCTGATTCTCACCCAAGCTACCTCTTGAACCACCAATCCCAACATTTCGAGGAGTCTGAAGAATCCCACAATTCCAATTTCGAATCATCTATTGAGGAATTCAATTCGACACTAACTTATCCTCAACCGAATTCCCTCTACAATCACCACAACCAACATTTTGAGGGGTCACAAGAAACATATAAATCCGACCTTGAAATACTAATGGGAAATTTCACTGAAATATCTATGATAACGGAGCGCTTTGTGGAAACACAAAATGCGACGCTAACTCCCTCTGAAGGACCGCAAGAATCCCATAATTTCAACTTCACAGCATCAATGGAGGATTTTGATGAGGCGCTAAGTCACTCTAGACTAGAATCTATGATGGAGCACTTTGTAGAGAAACAAAATGTCCAAAATGAAGATCTTAGAAAACAAAGTCTCCAAATTAATGAATCCCTTAGGCAGCTGACTACTGTGGTCGAGTCTTTAGCAACTCATAACATGGCTTTGGAGACTCAAATCTCCTTGCTTGAACAAAAACCTCTTGGACCCTTCCTTGAGTAGCATATGGATGTTGTAGCGACCATTAGTGAACAACAAAGTGACAATCCTAAGGAGAGTGACAATGAGTTTGAGAAGAGTGGAGATGAGTTCAAGGAGAGTTCCGGTGAGAAAAGAGTAGAGATTGAGGAGAATCCACCAACACCATCCAAAAGGGAGGTTGTAGAAGAGGTCAAGAAGGAATCACCTATTGTAATTCCTCCTCCCTATACCCCACTGATTCCTTTTCTACAAAGTTTTATGGAAGCTACGATAAGCTATGTGAAGGTATTGGAAAATACCCACACCAATGCTTCTGAAGTCTTGCATAAAAAGAGAAAGTTCGAGGACCATGAAACCGGGGATGTCATTACTGTTAAGAGGGGAAGGTTAGCATCTGAGGTGATGGCTGAAATCGCTATGCTCAAACTTGAAAAGCTGATACTTAGGATTAATCCAGAACCACCACCACAAGTTTAAAAGAATGAACCACCCCACAGAAGAAAGAAAAGAAAAGGTGAGGGATATGTGAGATGGCTCGATAAGTGGCCATGGAAAGAGACGATTACTAAAAGTTCAACCGAGGAGTCATTCTCGAGAGAACCACCATGAGTGCTTGCACTCTTGAGCCGTCGAGCTATCAACGTTAAACAAGGCACTGCGTGGGAGGCAACCCACGAGTTTTTAATTTAATGTTTTTCTTTTAATGTGTGATGTTGCAAAAAATAAAGAGATGGATCGTTTGTCACGTCTCATCTACCTCTAGGCAAAGAATATCTAGATGACAATCTTGGAAATGAGCAAGGTGCTCACGGACATTCCTGCGAATGTCGCTGCTGGTGGAGTCGCCAATATGAACAACAAAAGCAAAATCAGAGAGGAGATTTGGCACGCAGAGGATCTAGCATTCACATAGGTTCTATTTTTCCTTTTCCACCTTTTATCAAAACATTGAGGACAATGTTTGGTTTAAGTGTGGGGGAGGAACTTTACTGCTTTCCATTTATCGCTTTATTGTTTTCTAGTTATGTTGTCGAGCCTTTATACGTGATTCTCAGTTGTTATTAAATTTCCCCGAAATTTAAAAAAATTTAACCACCAACAATTTTTTTTTCTTTTTGACGCATGGCGCACACACTCTGAAAGTATATAGATCGTCACACTTTAGGCTTTGTTAGAAAGACTTGGAGATGTTTCAACAACATCGATACCGTCCTGACACCCTAAACCCCATAATTATGTGATATCAATTTGAGTACCCATTATGCCGAGACCTTAGGCTTAAGTTTTCAAAGTAGCTCTTAAGTAGTTTATATTAATAGTCGGCACCATCTTAAGCACAAACTACGTAGAGAGCCGATGAATATAAGTGAATGATCCTGAGATTTTTTCAGTGAAAATTAAAAGATTACACCGACTAATGTAGGTGACCCTCACTCGGTCATTTAACCCAAAGGATGTGTATCTCGTGGATTACAATAAAGAAGCCTATTATCGGTTGGTTCAAAAGTATCTGGTATTGAACTTGGTAGGGCGAATTACGGTTTGACCCCCCGCAGCTTACAATTGGTAAAAGAAGTCGGTACCACAAAAATGTGCCAGAGCCCCGTGTTAATAAGGATCAAAATCACTAACCGGTTACTCTACTATGTGCATGTACGGATAACGGGCTTAATGTGATTGCGCTTGAATGAAAAGAGTGAAAGAAAAACGAGAGATATAGGTTAAGTTATAATGGCATAATTTGAACTGGTTTGTATACGGAGGGAGTTTTTGAACATTGTGTCATTACGGTATCCTTGGTGTTGACACTAATACCTATCAATCTAAAATTAGCCTAGCAGTCGAATATGACTAAGAGTCGTTGATAACACGATTTTATATCGTATATTTAGCTTGAAATCCGTAGATATTTATAGCATTTTCCGTTTATTATGCTGATTTATTATGATATTACGCGAGTTTTTGCTTTGTTTCAGGTTTTACACTCTTATTATGACTATTTGTGAAAAGGAGAAGAAATTGAGCTAAAACGACCACTATTTGTGCCTAAAAGATGAAAAATGGGTGCTGAAGTAAAAATGGAGTGCAAATAAGGCCCAAATATGCTAAAGAAGACCCAAAGGCCCAAAGGAGACGAACCAGCCCACTGAAGATCAAATGTGCGTGGCCCAAACCACACAAGCAAGTGGAGACGCACGTCTCCAACGTCTCTATGCCACATCAGCAAAAGGGAGACGCACGTCTCCATTCCCCTACTTTTTCTCCACTTGAGACGCACGTCTCAAGTCGTTCAAAGCACTTCCTGAAGAAGCGGAGACGCACGTCTCCAAGTCCCAGTCAGAAAAGCTCCCTCATTTCACGGATTCCAACTGCAAAGCCTCGCCTATAAATAGAGGCAGATACTTCACTTCAACCGGTCGGATTTCCTGCTAACGAAGTGCTGCCGAAATTGTACCGTGCATTATATTTTCTGCCTTCCTTTAATTCAAACAATTATTTACTCACAACGATTTCTACACCGGAAATTATTGTGAACCTTTTATAAATCTATCCTTACATTAGATTTATCGCCTTTTATTTCTTTTGTTTTATTTTCCGTCCGTTTAAATTCCGAAGAACGATCCAGCCAACCTGTGGTGGAAGTTCAGTACTCGAAGATTCAATTGAAATTTATTTAATTCAGGTTTAATATTTACCGCTTTTATTTATATATTTATTTGCATGATATATTATATGCCAATTAACATGCCTTTTAATATAAGCCAAATTAATTCATGCATGCTTAACTCTATTAATATGTCTGGCTAAATTACTAAGGTATCGGTATGTAAAGTAAGTTAACCGTAGGGATCCGAAATAAATTGGCTTAATTATGTCTAATTTAATTAGCAAATCTTAAGAACAATAGAGCGAAAGTTTGAGGTCTTAAGACGGTCAAAGGTTAAAATCAATAGAGCGAAAGTTTGAGATCTTTAACTAGATAGTAGACATAGGACATTAGTTTTAAGGATGGCGAAAGCGTATTAAAACTAATTAGAACTTATTTATTTTCAAAAATTGTTTTTACACCCGAGCGGGATGGCGAAAGCGTACGTTAGGGATATTAGCATGTTCCGAGTCAACAGAGCGAAAGTTTGAGATTAGGAGATTTAAATAGATAACAACTTCATAAAACAGGCATTTTATTAATTACGTTGTTTCCAAAAAGCTTTTCTAAAATCTAATGGGATGGCGAAAGCGTACATTAGGATTAGGATAGTAATCTAAATCAACAGCGCGAAAGTTTGAGACGAGGATTTTTAACCAATTGAATTAGTAAAGATTTTTAATTAAATTATGCAAAAGCCAATGGACCTTCAGATCACCTTAAGTTAAACGAAATACATACTGATATCTGTCTTTTATTATATTCTTCATTTCTCACAATCACTCTCCCTTAGGAACAATCAAAATATTAGTAGCCCTAGCTTTATATAGTAACCTTAGATAACGGTAGATCGATTCATAGTCCATGTGGATTCGATATCTTTTAAAACTACACGACACGACTGTGCACTTGCAGTCATCAGATTAATAGACACGTAAAGTCGCGATCAAGTTTTTGGCGCCGTTGCCGGGGACTATTTAAGTCGATATCGTAACTCACTGTTACACCGTAGAGACTAGGGAAATTCTTTCCTTTCTTTCTGAACGATTGTATGCCAAATACTCGTTCACAAGGAGGAGATTTAATACAACGAATTAACGAGATCGAACGTTTCGTTAACGTCAAACGTCGAGCTCGCAATCTTCCCGAAGTAGCACCAATTCCGATTAATCAGGAATTGACTTTTACTGATCAAATCAATCAAATCACCCCAAAGTTAGAGATGGCTGCTCTTTGTCCTCTTAGAGACTATGCCGCTCCTTCGCGCGCTGAACCGCACTCAAGTATCGCACCACCTGCGATTGAGGCAAACAATTTCGAACTGAAACCTTCGTTGGTCCAAGCTGTTCAACAGAATCAATTCTCTGGAAGCCCTGCAGACGACCCCAACCTCCATTTATCTGTGTTTGTGCAATACGCCGACACTGTCAAAGCTAACAACGTTAGTTCCGAAGCCATTCGATTACGTCTCTTTCCTTTCTCCTTGAGAGATAGAGCTAGAGCGTGGCTTCAATCCCTGCCTTCTAATTCCATATCTACATGGGATGAATTGAAGAAAGTATTCTTAGCGAGATACTTTCCGCCTAGCAAAACTGCTATGCTCAGAGGTCAAATCAACGGATTTACCCAGAAAGATAACGAATCACTCTTCGAAGCTTGGGAACGTTACAAGGACATGCTTAGACTACGCCCTCATCATGGACTCGAACCATGGCTGATCATCCATACTTTCTATGGTGGTCTCCTATATAACACTAAAATGACTATAGATGCCGCTGCTGGCGGAGCACTTATGGACAAACCCCATGATGAAGCATACAACCTCATAGAGAACATGGCACAAAACCATTACCAATGGGGTGGAGAACGAGCCGCTCTAGAGAAAGCCCAAACCAAAGGAGGAATGTACAAAATAAGTGGTATAGACCGCGTTAACGCTAAAGTAGACGCTTTAACTCAAAAGATCGAGAACTTAACCATCACTCCTTCAGCCACCGCTTCTGCTGTAACACCTAACTGCGAGATTTGTGGATTGACTGGACACGCAGTTGCCGAATGTCAACTCTTGACTGGAGTCCCATCTGATCAAATAAACTATGCTCAAGGAAACCCTTATTCTAACACGTACAACCCTGGATGGAAAAACCATCCGAACTTTTCTTATAAAAACAACAACGCGTTGTACGCGCCTGGACAAGCACTTGTTGTACCACCTGGCTACCAAAAAGCGCCTGTAGCTGCTCAAAACACCCCTAGGAAGTCAAATCTAGAAATCATGATGGAGAACTTTATAGCTTCCCAACAACAAACCAATAAGGACTTCCTAAATCAAAACATCCACAATAGCGAGCAACTAAAACAACTATCGAACAAAGTAGATGCCTTAGCTACACATAACAAAATGTTAGAAACTCAAATCTCACAAGTAGCTCAACAACAAGCACCTACTGCTGCCCCTGCTGGCACGTTTCCTGCTCAACCACAACCTAATCCTAAAGGACATGCGAACGCGATAACACTACGAAGTGGAATGAACTACGATGGATCTATTGATCCTAGAACTCAAAATGCACCCATGTCCCAACAAGAGCCAAAGGAAACCCAAAAGACATCAACCGATGATCAAACTGCTAAGACCAATGAGAGCAACAACGAAGTGGAACCTGCAAAAGAGAAACCTTACGTTCCACCACCACCTTATAAGCCACCAATTCCTTATCCTCAGAGATTAGCTAAATCAAAAACTGAAGCGCAATTTAAAAGATTTGTAGAACTTCTGAAACAATTAAATATAACCATACCGTTCACATAAGCCATAACTGAAATGCCTTCGTACGCTAAATTCCTAAAAGAAATCCTATCAAACAAAAAGAAACTCGAGGATAACGAAACTATAACGCTTACCGCCGAATGTAGCGCTATCATCCAGAATAACATGCCTCCAAAACTGAAAGATCTTGGTAGTTTCTCTATACCCTGCGTAATAGGTAAAACCATCATAGAGAAAGCCCTGTGCGATTTAGGAGCCAGTGTTAGTTTGATGCCTCTTTCAACCTACAAGAAACTAAATCTGGGTGAGCTTAAAGCAACGAGAATGTCTCTTCAATTAGCTGACCGTTCAGTCAAATACCCTGTAGGAATGTTAGAAAATATCCCTGTTCGTGTAGGTCAATTCTACATCCCAACTGACTTCATCATTATGGATATCCAAGAAGATTCTAACATCCCGATCATATTAGGAAGACCATTCTTAGCAACCGCTGGTGCAATCATAGATGTCAAGCGAGGGAAGCTTACTTTCGAAGTAGGAGAAGAGAAAATAGAATTTATTCTTTCCCAATTCCTAAAAGCACCCTCTATAATTGACACATGCTGCTCTACTGACATAATCGACGAGTGTGTTAATGAAATAAAATCCGAACCAAATAAGGTAACCGAGATCCTAAAAATTCCTATACCGCCAATATTTGAAGATGACAACTGGCGTGGGGAATATCAAGATGACCACCTGAGTGAATGTTTAGCTTTAACTCTTGATCCTATACCTGGACCGAAGAGACCTGCTATAGAACTGAAAACACTGCCTACCGATCTTAGATACGAATTCCTAGACGAAGAACGTAACCGACCAGTTATAGTTAATGCTGATTTAGGACAAACCGAGACTGTAAAATTACTTACTGTCCTGAGGAAATACCCAACCGCTTTAGAATATAACATATCAGATTTGAAAGGAATAAGTCCTTCCCTCTGTATGCACCGCATTATGCTCGAAGACGATTATAAAACCTCTAGAGAACATCAAAGGCGAATAAATCCTATTATGAGCGATGTGGTTAAAAAGGAAATCCAAAAACTGCTAGAAGCCGGAATAATATATCCTATATCCGATAGTAAATGGGTTAGTCCTGTTCATGTCGTACCAAAGAAAGGAGGAGTTACTGTAATCACTAACGCAAAAGGCGAATCTGTAGCGCAACGTACCCAAACTGGATGGAGAATGTGCGTTGACTATAGGAAGCTAAACAAAGCCACCAGAAAAGACCATTTCCCTTTACCTTTCATAGATCAAATGCTTGAACGCCTAGCTAAACACTCACATTTCTGTTATCTGGATGGATACTCCGGATTTTTCCAAATTCCTATCCACCCTGACAACCAAGAGAAGACCACGTTTACTTGTCCTTATGGTACATTCGCTAATAGACGAATGCCTTTTGGGCTTTGCAATGCACCCGCAACCTTCCAAAGATGCATGATGGCAATATTTGCCGAATTCCTAGGTGGAATAATGGAGGTCTTTATGGACGACTTCTCGGTCTGTGGAGGAAGTTTTGAAATGTGTTTAGAGAACCTTGAATTGGTACTTAAACGATGCGTAAGCGTTAACCTAGTCCTTAATTGGGAAAAGTGCCACTTCATGGTTCGACAAGGAATTGTACTTGGACACATCGTATCTGATAGAGGGATCGAAGTAGATAAAGCCAAAATCGAAATTATCAAAAACCTTCAACCTCCCAAAACTGTTAGAGAAATAAGAAGTTTTCTAGGACACGCTGGTTTTTACCGACGTTTCATTAAGGATTTCTCTAAAATAACCAAACCCTTAACTGAATTACTAATGAAAGACGCCGAATTCATTTTTACCGATAAATGCACTGAAGCATTTCATACGCTTAAACGGGCATTAATCTCTGCGCCAATTATGCAACCTCCCGACTGGAATGAGCCTTTCGAAATAATGTGTGACGCGAGTGATTATGCTGTAGGAGCCGTTCTAGGGCAAAGAAAAGATAAGAAACTACATGTCATATATTATGCGAGTAGAACTCTAGACGAAGCTCAAATGAATTATGCCACGACAGAAAAAGAATTATTAGCTGTCGTATTTGCATTAGACAAGTTCCGTTCTTACCTGGTAGGAGCCAAAATAATCATATACACTGACCATGCTGCCATTAGGTACCTCCTAACCAAGAAAGACGCCAAACCGAGACTTTTAAGATGGATCCTGTTACTACAAGAGTTCGACCTGGAAATTAAAGATAAAAAGGGCACTGAAAATGTCGTAGCAGATCACCTCTCTCGATTAGAAAATCTGAAACCCGAACAAATACCAATTGACGATGATTTCCCTTATGAAAGACTCATCGCTCAGTTAGAAGCCAATGAATTCGAACTATACCATCCAAACGCTGAAACCAACAACTTAGTAGAAATAGCTTTAGCCCGCTCCGACACACCTTGGTATGCAGATTTCGTAAACTACCTAGCTGCTGGTGTGCTTCCTCCTGATCTAAGTTACCAACAGAAGAAGAAATTCTTCCATGACCTAAAACATTACTATTGGGACGATCCACTCCTGTTCAAAAGAGGCCCCGATGGAATCTTTAGACGTTGTGTACCCGAGGAAGAAATAGGAAGTATAATAACACACTGCCATTCTGCACCGTGTGGAGGACACCATAGCACATCTAGAACCTGCGCCAAAATCCTTCAATCTGGACTCTTCTGGCCCAACCTGTGGAAAGACGTTTATTTTGCTGTACTAAACTATGATAGATGCCAACGAACCGGAAACATTTCGAGACGCGATGAAATGCCTCAAAAAGGCATTCTAGAAGTAGAAATATTTGACGTCTGGGGAATAGACTTTATGGGTCTGTTTCCGTCATTGTTTGGAAATCAATATATACTCGTAGTCGTCGATTACGTTTCAAAATGGATAGAAGCTATCGCTTCTCCTACAAACGATACACGAGTAGTTATCAAACTCTTCAAAAACGTCATCTTTCCTAGGTTCGGTGTGCCTAGACTAGTAATTAGCGATGGTGGTTCCCATTTCATTTCAAGAATACTTGAGAAACTCCTTCGAAAATATGGAGTAAATCATCGAATAGCTACACCATACCATCCACAAACAAGCGGACAAGTAGAAGTATCTAACCGCGAAATAAAACAAATATTGGAGAAAACTGTTGCTATATCTATAAAAGATTATTCAACCAAGCTAAATGAAGCTTTATGAGCTTATAGAACACCTTTCAAAACTCCAATAGGAACTACCCCATTCAAACTCGTTTATGGAAAATCATGCCACCTCCTGGTAGAGTTAGAACATAAAGCTTATTGGGCCATTAAGAACATAAACCTAAACTAGACTGCCGCTGGTGAAAAACGACTTCTAGACATAAACGAATTAGAAGAACTTAGACAAGACGCTTACGAAAACGCCAAAATTTATAAAGAGAGAACGAAAAAATGGCACGACAAGCGTATATCTAGGAAAAATTTCAGCATAGGCGATAAAGTGATTTTGTTTAATTCTAGACTAAAATTATTTCCTGGGAAGTTACGATCTAAATGGTCTGGCCCTTTCGAAATAACTAACATATTTCCGAGCGGAGCGATAGAAATCAAAGGAGAAACCGTCAAACCTTTTGTCGTAAATGGGCAACGTCTTAAGTATTACCATCATCTCGAACACGATGAAAACATCGAACTTTTTAAACTTGACGAGCTGCCCGCTCATTCGAAAAGATAGCTTTCTATTTTTAAATCGTCGAGCTTACGACATAAAACAAAGCGCTTGGTGGGAGACAACCCACATTTATTTATTCTTTTATTTTATTTTTATTTTTATTTTTAACCTTTTATTTTCATTTAAATAATCTATTCTACTTTTAATTATTTTAATTTTAATCATTTTTACATTTTTCCTACATTTTATAATAACTACTATAATTATTCCCTTTTTATAATTATATTTATTATTATAATTTGTTACATTTTTATATTATTTTTATTTTTATTTTTCTTCCTTTTAAATCAACACTAGCCTAGTTCTAACTTAATCTTAATATTTTCAACTTCTAGGTTTTCTTAACTACTAACTAAGATGCAAGAAGTCGATAATATGGAAGTTGTGTTCCGTGGTAGAGGACAAGAAGCAAGATTCGATAAGCTGGCTGAAAGACAAATGGATTTGACTTGCTACCCTCACCAACCGACTATGGAAAGACTTGGTATCGAAGAAAGCGTTCTACACCTGCTAAACCAAATTGGTTGGACTGGTTCTCACTTGTTCCGCAAGTTTAGTACCTACCGGAAGCTCACTCTGGAATTCTTGAGCTCCCTGACCTATCTTCCTAACTGTGGACAAGGACTGAGAAAAGGAGTCATTCTCTTTAGACTCTTTGGTATGGAATTTAACTTTTGCATCCGAGATTTTGCTGAAATGCTAGAGCTACCTCATGGATCAGATGCATACACCCATGTAGCTGAAGATAGCCTTGCGTACTGGAAGTTGGAAAGATATTGGGGCAAGATCACTGGAAACGACAATCCTGAAGAGAACGAATTCCAATCTGAGAACATCCATAACCCCGCTTTCAGATACTTCCATAAGATCATTGCTCACTACATCTTTGGTAAACCCGATAATGTCACTGAAGTTTCTAGAGAAGAGTTATTCATCATGTTCTGCTCCTCTCAGAATCGCCCGGTCAATGCCATCGCATTCATGCTAACAAACTTCGAGCGCATCACGCAAGACGAAGTTTCACCTATTAGGATCGGCGGATTTGTCACTATGATTGCTAATGCTATAGGACTGAGAATACCTCTACTTAGATTGACACCTCTTTGTTCCCACAATTCTATGGACATTCATTTTTGCTTTAATCGAGGTGTCATCGGTAACCTTGGATCTGGTCAGTTTGATTTGCTCATCGATAACAAAATATTGGAGCAGTTCACCTTACCGAGTCCAAGGACGAGTGTGCACAACCCTGCTAACTGGCTTTACTATGGTCAGATTCCTGAGAGAGAACCCTCACCTGAAACTCCTCAAGCTTATGAACATTTTGATGAGGAAATGCACGTATTAGAATTTGAGCCTGACACTCCTCCTGGATACTATGACCCTATTCCTGAAGATGAACCCATTCCTGATTATGAACCTCTTTCTGAAGATGAACCTATTCCCGAGTATGAGCCTGAGACTCCTTCTGAAGATTCTGTTGATGATTACACTGTTGATATGACTGATGTCGAGCTCGAGCCACAACAACCCGCTGCATCCACCACATCAGTGAACCAAAGAATGCCTAATCAGAACACACACGAGCAAGCCATCACTGCACTGCAACAAGATGTACAACATGTGCGCAACGAGCTACACACTTTGCAAATGCACTTCTTCGATTTCATTGACACCGTCAATGCTCAATTCGACGAAGTCTTCAAACACATTTACTCTAATGTGCACAACAATAGACGTGGCTAGATGTTGCCGTTTAGATTTTTAGATTTTATTTCTAGTTTTAGTAATTTCAATTTCTAGTTTAGATTTCACTTTCTGCACTTTCACATTCTATTTCTGTCAACACTCAGTACCAGTTTAATATTAAATGCAAAATTTTATTCATTACTGCTATTGTGTTATACTGCATTACTATTAACTGCTACGTATTCCTGTTTACCATATTTTTGCTGTTTATAGTATGATACAATGACACTGTTCTGAACTATTATTCTGTATTAATGCTACTGTCAGAACACACACCTATGCACGCGTGAAACCCACTTGCCTGATCTAGGAGACGCACGTCTCCATTCATGTGGGACCAGCAGTCTGCATGCATAGGACAGGAGACGTCCGTCTCCATGCCTGTCCCCCAGCAAACTGGCTGCCTGAGACGCGCACCTTCCCAAGGCCAGCAGTCTGCATTGCTGCCTTTTGACCACGCAGAAGACCACCATTAATCCAAATTTTGAATTTTGAATTTGAATTTAAAAATTCATTCCTCTTCATTCTCCCCATTAATTCTTCCATTTAAACACCATAAACCTCATTCATCCTCCATCATTCACCTCTTTAACTCTTCATCATTTCCCATTCTTCTATTCCATTCAAACTTCAAACATCACCATAATTCCATTTTAATTCTACATTAACCACACCATTTTCAAACCTCACTATAAAACCACACCACCTCCACTCTTATTCTTCACAACCTCCATACCATTTTCTACTCTTCTATTCTCCATTCTATTTTTCTTTTCAAACTCACCATGCCTCCACGTTCAATCATCCGTAGTGTGCGTCCAGAGAGACCACCCCCTAACCTTAACAATATTATTTTCCGAGAAGACGACAACGATGCTCAAAGAACCAAATACCTCGCGTTCTATGAACGTTCGGTTGTTCCCACAAAATTTGTGAACATCGAATGTCTAGAAACTCTGGGTCTCATTGATGGTGTTGTCGCACGCTCGCGAAAATGAACAGAGTCGCCACCAATATATTTATCCCAAAGAGGGAAAGGAATATCAGAAAACCTGGAATAAGGAATGGATAAGAAAAGGTCTTGCGACCAGAGATAGGGTACGGGAGTCGGTTACGCAAGGGGAAGGTGCTAGCACCCCTCACGCCCATCGTACTCGATGGTATCCACCTATGTTTGTTCTATTCTAAGGGTGTATAAATCTATAGCTTAATGCAAAGGAAATGCATGCAAATGAAAGAAAAAGAAACACGGGGAAAAAAAGGTTTATAAATAGTTGTGCTCGCTTAGGCCCCGCGACCTAATGCCTACGTATCCTTTTCAGGAATCAGAGCGCCGTAGTTCGGCTCTTTAGTTTTTGTTTTTGTGTTTTTTAGTTGAACAGTTACATTCGCACTCCGCTGCTCGACCTCTGGAGTCTTAAGCTGGGAATGGAGCGGAAGTAACGTGTCCGATTAGGAGAAAGAATGCCCTGAAGGCAAGAGAAAGAATGCCTCGGAGGCAAGAGAAAGAAGAGAGAAAATTGGTTTGTGTCTTTTAGATGTAATTCCATGATGAACAAAACCCAATACAAGGCTTCGCACCACTTCCTTACTTTGTTTAGGTCTGAGCCTTTATTAGATATTTTGAAATGTTTTTGGTTGGGTGTCTTTTAAGGGAAATTAATTTGTGACTTGAATCATGCCATAAAAAGAGTTTTTTTGAATATTTAGAGAATGCACATCGAGGCCTACGCCACAATCGTTTCTCTAAATGAAATACAGTTTTTAGAATAATTAGAGAATGCACATCGAGGCCTACGCCACAATCGTTTCTCTAAATAACGGTTAAGAAATACACCGAGGCCTACGCCTCAATCATTTCTCTTCCGCTAAGTGGGAAGGAACATACATCGGGGCCTACGCCCCATTCATTTCTTTCACACTAAAAAAAAGGCATTTAGCATGATTCGCGTCGTCCTTTATTAATGTTTTAAAGTTGAAAAGAAAAAGGGGAGAAAACTAGCCTAAAATGAATAACTAGCCTAAGTGTTCAAAAGGGAAGACTAACCTAAAAGCCATGAAGATTATAGGTCCTAAATCTTAAAGGAAACACACAAGTGAAGTCACAAAATTATAAGTCAAAAGAATCAATGTAAACAAATGATACAAAATAGTACAAAATGATTAAAGGAATGACTTGAAAATATAGCACAAAACATGAAAATAAATGATTCAAAATATAGTACCAAAATCGAATTAAAAGAACTATTATTTTTATTGATTTTTATGAAAGAGAATTGGATTACAAATCAAGTAAAAGACTAAAACAAATAGCCTAAAACTACTATTTTTGTGATTATTTTTTATGTCAAAAATGTATGACAAAATCTAAAAAGTGTTTTTATTGAATAAAAGAAATTGGTAAAAAAACTAATTAAACCAAAAATTAAATAGTTAAAAAAAGATATACAGGGGGGTGAAATCTGAAATTATGGTTGCAAGTAGAAAGGGCGCAGGCTCATTCAGATGGAGGCCCAGGGGGCAGTTTTTTTTACAATAATTCCAAAAATGAACAATGGGCCACATGGGGGGTGAGAGAACAGAAATTCGTGGCCCAAGGTAGTTATTATTACAGATTTTTCTTGCAACAAAAAAGTGGCGTGATGGGCCACGGGGAGTGATGATTCGCAATGCCCAAGATAGTATTGTTTTTGATCCATTTTATTATTTTCGTTTTCAATCCACACACAATAATCAATAAAACGAAAAAATAAATGAAAATAAAAAATAAGAACAAAGAAGAAATTGGAAAGAGATTAGGGTTACGTTACTCTGTGACGTTCCCAATTCTCTCTGCTTCTTCCTCTTCACGATGAACGGCGCGACTCTCTCCCTCTTCAGCGTCAAATCTTCATCGTCTTCGACCAATCGCCGCGGTGATTCGAGAATAGGACGCCTTCGTCCTTTTCCATACTCTTATCTCTCTCGATCCCTCTTGTATACATGGCTAACAACGAACAAGCTCAGAGACCGGCGGTTCGTCCATCGTGACAAGGACGAATGAAATCCAGAAACTCCTTTGCGACAAGGTATGTGATGTCAATTCGGAGTGTTCGTATTGATCTTCTTCTTTCTGAGTCTTGCGCTTTCTGATGCGTTGTTGTTCATGATGATGACGACTTTTGCTTTCGTTTCAGGTTCTTGTGAAGGTTGATGATGAAGGGTGAGAAATGATGAAGTGACTTGTGGAGTTGAAGATTGAAGAATGAAGGTGATTGTGGTGATGATGATTTTGCAGAGTTTGTGGAGTGAGGATGGTGATGAAGTGAAGGGGTGGTTTGAAGAGAATTGAAGGGAAGGTTGAAAAGGTGAAGAGCTCTGTTTATATAGAGTTGCAGCCAATCGGTTTTGAAGGTAAGTTCCCACTATGTTTCTTCTCTTTTCTGTTATAGCCTGTTAGTTTCAGTTACAAAGTGGTTAGAAGTTAGTTAGGTAGTTACACATGGTTAGGAATTGGTTATAAAGTTAGAAAAGTTAGTTTGTAACTGAATCTGTTATGAGGTTGTTAGGGTTGGTTATAGACGGTTAGATGCTGTTGAGAAAGTCAGTTATGAAGAGGGTAGAATGTTAGTTAGAAACTGTCTTGCCTGTTGTAACTTGAATGGTGTGGGGCTGAGCGGTTTCTCTTTGATTTTTCTTGTATGCCTTATTTCCAAATTCTGAACTTTCTTGCTAATTCTGAACTGAAACACTCTTGCATGTGCTGGGATTTTACCTTGTATTGCTGCTGAACTGAATTGGATTGGAGCTTGATGGATATGATAGGTTATGTGCAATAGGTTGGGTAATTGGGTTAGAAACAGTCGGGGATTAAAGGATATGTATGTGGCTGTTTTTTGTTTTTGATTTGCAGGTTAGTTTGTATGGATGACTCGGTTTAGATGTACAATTTTAGAGTGAAATGATGTGGCTGACTCGGTTAAAACCAAATTGAATTTGTTCTTTTTTGCTGAACACATGTACTGACCTGCATCACACATTTACATCTGGCTTTTCTGTTAGAATTGAACTGAGTCATATTTGGATTGATGTTAAGATTTTCTGCTGCAGCTTTGTGGTTTAATTTTATGCTTTGAATATGGACCTGAAGCTGAATTGACTTAAGAATGTATATGGCTGCTTGCAGGTGTGAACATGGAGCAAAGATACATGGATGTGTGAAAATGCTTGAAGGCTAATGGAGGCATGATATAAAGATTGGAGAAACAGGCCCGAGCACTTGAAAGGAATAGGTTTAGGAATTGTATTTTATGTAAATTTCGAGATGTTTTGTACTTGGCAATGTATATTTGAAAGTGAATGGTTTTTTTCTTTTGTAATGGGACAAGGTAATAACTTGTAAACACTTTCTCTTCTTTTCTCTCTTTAATTTGAAATTCCAAATATTTCTTTCAAACTTTGCAAATGTGAATGGATGACATAAGGTAGCTCCAAAAGCGAAGTCAAAACTCTTAATCTTGTATCCTGAATTCAACTGGTAATCCTTTATACCATGATGCCTCAAGCCTTCGTATGAGAGCCAAAAAGATAATTTATACCTTGAGCAAAGAACCATGCACAAAAAGGAGCCTTATATATTTTACAAACTTGCCCAGCTCAGAAACCCGATTTGAACCATATAAACTTGCCCAGATTTGAAATAAACTTGCCCAGCTCAGAAACTCTTTATTAGAACCATATAATTTCCTTGATCATGATAAATATTAAAGGTGAAAAAGCCTTGTAGATTGAGGAGAATCAAATTCTAATTTTAATCCATGTTCAATAAAAACAGTTAAATCAAACTCATTTGATGTGAAAATCTTCAAATCACATGAGTCATAGCTTGCCTGATTTCTTGATCCCATGCTAGATTATTGATGAATGCATGACTTTATTTATGACCTAATGAATGAGATTATAAGATGCATAAGCCGATTAGAAGCAAAATTAAGTGGGCAAATTTTGGGGTGCAACAGCTGCCCCTATTTAATCATCTTAAACCTGAAGGTGAGATTAGCGCTAGTCTTTCGATCATTCAAGGTAGAAGAAGATTAAATACCAAGTGAACCCGAAAATTTGCCTGATAAGATAGGATCCATTAGAGAAAAGAATGGTGTTAAATCCACTAAGGAAGATCGTACCAACACTGGGTCGAACAACTTAACTCTGAGTTAGAAATGAAATAAACATCAACTCTGGGTTGAAAAAGAAAAAGTGGGTCAACTCTGGGTCGAAGAATAAAGGGAAGTCAACTCGGGGTCGAGAAAGAAAGAAAGGAAATCAACTCTGGGTTGAGAGAAAGTAATTGGATAAAGACTATGGGTTGAAAGTGGAAAGATGAACAATTGGAAATAACCGTCAACTCTGGGTTGAGTGGGAAAAGGATATCAATAAGACATAACCGTCAACTCTGGGTTGAGTGGGAAAGACAAAAGATAACCGTCAACTCTGGGTTGAATGGGAAAAAGGATCAATTCTGGATTGAATAAAGGCTGACCGTCAACTCTGGGTTGAGTGGGAAAGAAGAAATCAATTCTGGATTGAATAAAGGATGACCGTCAACTTTGGGTTAAATAAAAAGTAACCGTCAACTCTGGGTTGAGTGGGAAAAATGAACAAATAGAGATGACCGTTAACTCTGGGTTGAGTGGGAAAAGGAATGATCAATTCTGGATTGAACAAAGGATAACCGTCAACTTTGGATTGAGTGGGAAAGAAAGACAATGATCAACTCTAGGTTGAATAAAAGATAACTGTCAACTCTGGGTTGAGTAAAAGATAACCGTCAACTCTGGTTTGAGTGAGAAAAAGACAAGAGATAACCGTCAACTCTGGGTTGAGTGAGAAAAGGATAAAGGATGACCGTCAACTCTGGGTTGAGTGGGAAAATAGACAAAGGATGACCGTCAACTCTGGGTTGAGTGGGAAAGAGACATCAATTCTGGATTGAATAATGGATGACCGTCAACTCTGGGTTGAGTGGGAAAGACAAATTATGACCGTCAACTCTGGGTTGAGTGAGAAAAGGATAAAGGATGACCGTCAACTCTGGGTTGAGTGGGAAAATAGACAAAGGATGACCGTCAACTCTGGGTTGAGTGGGAAAGAGACATCAATTCTGGATTGAATAAAGGATGACCGTCAACTCTGGGTTGAGTGGGAAAGACAAATTATGACCGTCAACTCTGGGTTGAGTGAGAAAAGGAAAGGATCAACTCTGGGTTGAATAAAGGATGACCGTCAACTCTGGGTTGAGTGGGAAAGAAAGGAGAAAGTCGTCAACTCTGGGTTGAGTGGGAAGGAAGAATAAAAGATAACCGTCAACTCTGGGTTGAGTGGGGAGAAGGATAAAGGATAACCGTCAACTCTGGGTTGAGTGGGAAAGAAATAAGATAACCGTCAACTCTGGGTTGAGTGGGGAGAAGGATAAAGGATAACCGTCAACTCTGGGTTGAGTGGGAAAGAAATAAGATAACCGTCAACTCTGGGTTGAGTGGGAAAAATGAACAAATAGAGATGACCGTCAACTCTGGGTTGAGTGGGAAAAAGGATAAAGGATAACCGTCAACTCTGGGTTGAGTGGGAACAGGAGACATTATGCAATATCCGTCAACTCTGGGTGAGAGGGAAAAGATAATTAACTCGGAGTTAAAAGATGAAGGGAAAATCAACTATGGGTTGAACACAAAAATCATCAACTCTGGGTTGAAGGAAGATGAACATGATTGACTTTGGAAGATGACACCACAATGGTAACTTTGAGTGATCCAGTGGAATATCAATTGATTGCTTGTAGGGACCTCATCTGACGAGTAACTTGGCTTATGCTTCATATGCAAATGTTTGATTGAGTTTATGCACTTTTGGAGGATGCAATGCAATGAATTCTATATGCAGTGTACTGATTGATTTGTCGGATTTCTGCTTTGTGAGATATATTAGGTGGAGTTCTGAAACTCTGCTTGATTCAAGATAGTGCGGATGTCCCTGCTTTATTGATGGTCGAATCTTTGAGGGAGAAATGATAATGAGAATGCAATGATATGCATGATGATTGTATGATTATGAATGGAATGATTGTTTCCAAGATACAAGTGGATGGAGGATGCCCTTGCGGAAAGGATCATAGCTTGAAGGATAGAACTTGTGGAGGCGAGGTGTTTGGCTTGACTCCTCGACACTTGTCTCGATATCTGACATTTGATTGAAGATGAAGAAATGACTTGTTTCTATCTTGCCCCAGCTTGTATGATCTTTTGAGATGGAATGTTGATGTGCTTGAATCATGGAGATTTGTAATGGTCTGCCCCAGTGTTGATCATGGAATGATTGCCTCAGATTGAAGGGAATTGTTCCACCAAATGGATTCTTCAGATATTTGCTTTGCGGATAACCAAACTTTGCCCTTGTAAGATTACTCGATGGAACTTCAATGTTGAACTTTCCTTGGTATCAAGTACTTACTTTCAAGTTAGAGACAATTCTGTTTTGAAAAAGGATAATGAGAAATGCAATGCACATGTTAATCTCAAAGAAAAGTCTTATTTGTCAAAAGGTTGTACTGATACTAACACAAATGACACAACAACATTAGGAGTCAGTTTGACATGATTTTACAGTTTGCATGCTTTTGGAGCGAACCCTGCTTCAATTAGGACTTTTGAGGGTTGTAACGTGGCCGGGTTCACGGTTTAAGAAACAAAGGATAAAGGCTCAAATTCTACTTAACCCACCCCTCTTCGTGATGTTCTCCAGTCCTACGTTCAGTTAGCTTGACACGAGTGTTCACCTTTCAAGAAGGGTTGTAATGAATGAGGATCCTTTATGGCTTTGATGGAGGTGGCAGCCACCCTTTGATGCTTTTGTTGATGGTCACAACAACTTGTCCCTTGGAGGATTTCTTTCTTGTGCTTTGCCTTTTGCTTTCCCTAACTTTTGCCTGGACAGAAAGTTTCTTTTGATATTGGTGTTCGTTGTCCAGCGGGATATGCCCTAATTTTTGCCTAAGTCATTTGCTTCAAAGCTTTGTTGTTGTTTTTTTTGACTTAGCGGGCTATTGCTTCTTTCTTTTTTTCTTTTGATCATGATTCATAACTTTCTTTTTTTCTTTTTGTCTCGTTTGGGAACAAGTTGTATGACTTTGATGATTGACTTGTTGAAAAAGTTGTGACTGCCTTTTTCTCAATGAATGAGAGACATCCATTGTGGATTGTGCTCTTCTTCTTTGTTGTGAGATATAAGATATGATTGATCCTCTGATGGAATATCTGAAAGTTGAGCGCTCGGTCGCACTAACTGAAGACTACCCTGCCCCTGGTTAAGATGAAGGGTTTCATTATGTAATAATTTTTTTTTTGAAAACAAACTACTACTCCTTAGGCTCAAAGGGGTTTACAAAGGTTTCACTCCCTTATAACTCCGGTGTTTAGGAATTGAAACAATGCCTGTACATCTTCAGCAGGATCTTTGTTCCAAAAGCATACGATTAGTGATTCATGTGTTTTTGATTTTTCATCATTCTCCTTTTTTAGTTGCTTAAGACAAATGAGTGAAGTATCAATGAACATAATGACAAAGATGAAATGATTTGAGAAAAACATGTATGTTACATTATTTTTATTTATTCAAACAGAATGAGTTTCTTACAATGAGAAGTACTTGATAACAACAAAAGTAATACAATTGAAAATACTAAAGAAATCTATACAATGGCAAGCTTGGCCTTATTCTAATGCAAATGAAATGTTCTCTGAAAAACATAAAGTCTTCATGGTCCACTGGTGGAAGCTCCATTGTGAGGTGGCATGGGGTTGTTGATCACATTAGGTGCCACAGGTGCAAACTCAATCTCTTTTGCGTCAAGCAAATCTTGAACTTTGTCTTTTAGAACTCTGCATTCCTCAGTAGTGTGACCAGATCCTCCAGAATGGAATTCACACTTAGCATTAATCTTGTAATTTGGAGGGAGAGGATCAGGAGGAGGCCTGGCTTCCGCTAATTGAATCAATTTGCGGTCGAGCAAGGCAACAAGGACTTGGCTATAAGACATTGGTATACGATCATACACCCTTTTTGGCCTATTCTGCCTCTGTTGACCTTGTCTCTGTTGATAACCTTGTTGTTGGAAACCTTGTTGTTGTTGTTGTTGAACATATTGCTGATACGGAACCCAAGGTTGTTGACCAACAGGTGCCACATAAGCTTGAGGAGCGGTGGCTGTCACTTGATAACAAGGAGCTTGATCTTGAGCAGAAACAGCACTAGTCTCCCCTTCTTTCTTCTTGATGAAATTACCCTGAGGCTTCTTGTACCCATATTGATTAGCAGCAGCAGCATTGGCGGGATTCTGGATCTTACCAATTTTCAAGCCATTCTCAATTCTTTCACCAATCCTGACTAGATCGGAGAAGCCAGAAGAAACACTACCCACCATCCTTTCGTAATAGTGCCCCTGAAGAGTGTTCATGAACATGTCAACCAATTCGGATTCAGAAAGTGGTGGATTAACTTGAGCAGCCATTTCTCTCCACCTTTGGGCATATTCTTTGAATGTCTCATTGGTCCTTTGCACTTGATTCTGTAGTTGCAACCTAGTCGGTGCCATGTCGATGTTGTATTGGTATTGCTTGAGAAAGGCATCAGACAAATCCTTCCAAGATCGGATTCTATTACGCTCCAGATTCATATACCAGTTCAAAGATGCCCCAGACAAGCTATCTTGAAAGCAATGGATGAGCAATGAGTCATTGTGAATGTGAGAAGCCATCTTACGACAGTACATGATGATATGGCTCTTTGGACAGCTTAAACCCTTGTACTTCTGAAAGTCGGGAGTCTTGAACTTGGGAGGAATAACCAGATTAGGAACTAAGCACATCTCTTCAGCGTCCATCCCATAGGCACTAAAACCTTCAATAGCTCGAATCCTTTCCTCAAGAATGTTATACTTCTCAGCAGATCTCTCAACGGGTTGAGCTCTTTCAGTAGTTGGTATTGGATGCATTTATGGATTAGCAAACTGAGGACCACAAAAAGCAGGATGAGGAATCTCTGTATGAGGAGGTGGAGTAGGAAATGGGAAAGCAGGCCCATTCATAGTTGGTACTCCAGAAGTTACGAGCATGGATCCTCCTTGGTTCGAAGCTCCAAGAGTATCAGCAGTCATGAAGCTAAATGGCATCCCAAGAGTAGCATTAGTCCTTGGTTGGAACTCAGGTGGATTAGCAGAAGGTGGAATGACAACATGTTGAATGCCATCAGGTTGGCTAGCAGCAAGTTGATTAGCAACAACAGGAATCTCTTGCACAACAGGAACCCTTTCATTTCTCAAAGCTTGGAGGGCTTCCAAAATTGCATCAACCTTACCTTTCATTTGGTCCATCTCTTCTCTAATAGCAACTTGATCTTGTTCATAGTTCTCCATGATTCTTCGTCTATGAGCCCTTGTCAGATATCGGTGTGGAGGAATCGTCTTGACTGATCTGATGGAGAGGAAGAGTGGTAAGAGTCTTGGTAACCATGGATGCACATGCATGAATGCAAAAAATGTTAATGAAGATGCAAATGTATCATAAATCAGGATCAAGGATCAAGGCCTCTTGGATAACACCTTCTCATGGTCAATAAGATATGGTCGAACCCTCCAGATTCAGAGGTTCGACGTTGCTTTCTGGATAAACAGCTTGTGCATAAGTCAAAGATGGTCGAACCCTCCAGATTCAGAGGTTCGACGTTGATTCTGATATATAACTGACGTATAGTTTCTGTATAAGTCAAATGTCTCAGGATCAAAGGTTCGACGCCTTTTTAAATACCAGGAGAAACCATAGTCACCAACAGAACATGAATAGTCACCAACAAAACCGAGTCACCAACGGTACCTGTCATGCATATCCCTCCCCACTCACGGGTGTAGTCTAGGTCAGGGTAGGTCAAAATGGCAACCAGCGTTATCAGTTCTCCTGAGATACCACCATTGTTGCATCTACATGCCAACGATGATACCCCATTTGAACCTCGACTGGGCGTGGGTCTCATGATCGCACTAGACAAGACCTGACATCTCGTCGGCGTCATGACTATCCACTCTATCCTAGGTATCCTATGTGTCAACTCTGGCCTGGGTATTGGGCCTTTTACCTCAAATCAGTAACATCCCATCCCAACAGACAGCAGAATAATAATCATAGTATATGAAAATAAAATGCGATGCATAAAGAAATAAAGCAATAAAGCAATAAAGTAATAAAGCAATAAAGCAATAAATAAACACCCAAAGAAAAGAAAACAAACGCAAGCTAGGATCGACTTGCTAAGAATGGACCAGCACAGGTCTATCACATCCCCAGCAGAGTCGCCAGCTGTCGCACGCTCGCGAAAATGAACAGAGTCGCCACCAATATATTTATCCCAAAGAGGGAAAGGAATATCAGAAAACCTGGAATAAGGAATGGATAAGAAAAGGTCTTGCGACCAGAGATAGGGTACGGGAGTCGGTTACGCAAGGGGAAGGTGCTAGCACCCCTCACACCCATCGTACTCGATGGTATCCACCTATGTTTGTTCTATTCTAAGGGTGTATAAATCTATAGCTTAATGCAAAGGAAATGCATGCAAATGAAAGAAAAAGAAACACGGGGAAAAAAAGGTTTATAAATAGTTGTGCTCGCTTAGGCCCCGCGACCTAATGCCTACGTATCCTTTTCAGGAATCAGAGCGCCGTAGTTCGGCTCTTTAGTTTTTGTTTTTGTGTTTTTCAGTTGAACAGTTACATTCGCACTCCGCTGCTCGACCTCTGGAGTCTTAAGCTGGGAATGGAGCGGAAGTAACGTGTCCGATTAGGAGAAAGAATGCCCTGAAGGCAAGAGAAAGAATGCCTCGGAGGCAAGAGAAAGAAGAGAGAAAATTGGTTTGTGTCTTTTAGATGTAATTCCATGATGAACAAAACCCAATACAAGGCTTCGCACCACTTCCTTACTTTGTTTAGGTCTGAGCCTTTATTAGATATTTTGAAATGTTTTTGGTTGGGTGTCTTTTAAGGGAAATTAATTTGTGACTTGAATCATGCCATAAAAAGAGTTTTTTTGAATATTTAGAGAATGCACATCGAGGCCTACGCCACAATCGTTTCTCTAAATGAAATACAGTTTTTAGAATAATTAGAGAATGCACATCGAGGCCTACGCCACAATCGTTTCTCTAAATAACGGTTAAGAAATACACCGAGGCCTACGCCTCAATCATTTCTCTTCCGCTAAGTGGGAAGGAACATACATCGGGGCCTACGCCCCATTCATTTCTTTCACACTAAAAAAAAGGCATTTAGCATGATTCGCGTCGTCCTTTATTAATGTTTTAAAGTTGAAAAGAAAAAGGGGAGAAAACTAGCCTAAAATGAATAACTAGCCTAAGTGTTCAAAAGGGAAGACTAACCTAAAAGCCATGAAGATTATAGGTCCTAAATCTTAAAGGAAACACACAAGTGAAGTCACAAAATTATAAGTCAAAAGAATCAATGTAAACAAATGATACAAAATAGTACAAAATGATTAAAGGAATGACTTGAAAATATAGCACAAAACATGAAAATAAATGATTCAAAATATAGTACCAAAATCGAATTAAAAGAACTATTATTTTTATTGATTTTTATGAAAGAGAATTGGATTACAAATCAAGTAAAAGACTAAAACAAATAGCCTAAAACTACTATTTTTGTGATTATTTTTTATGTCAAAAATGTATGACAAAATCTAAAAAGTGTTTTTATTGAATAAAAGAAATTGGTAAAAAAACTAATTAAACCAAAAATTAAATAGTTAAAAAAAGATATACAGGGGGGTGAAATCTGAAATTATGGTTGCAAGTAGAAAGGGCGCAGGCTCATTCAGATGGAGGCCCAGGGGGCAGTTTTTTTTACAATAATTCCAAAAATGAACAATGGGCCACATGGGGGGTGAGAGAACAGAAATTCGTGGCCCAAGGTAGTTATTATTACAGATTTTTCTTGCAACAAAAAAGTGGCGTGATGGGCCACGGGGAGTGATGATTCGCAATGCCCAAGATAGTATTGTTTTTGATCCATTTTATTATTTTCGTTTTCAATCCACACACAATAATCAATAAAACGAAAAAATAAATGAAAATAAAAAATAAGAACAAAGAAGAAATTGGAAAGAGATTAGGGTTACGTTACTCTGTGACGTTCCCAATTCTCTCTGCTTCTTCCTCTTCACGATGAACGGCGCGACTCTCTCCCTCTTCAGCGTCAAATCTTCATCGTCTTCGACCAATCGCCGCGGTGATTCGAGAATAGGACGCCTTCGTCCTTTTCCATACTCTTATCTCTCTCGATCCCTCTTGTATACATGGCTAACAACGAACAAGCTCAGAGACCGGCGGTTCGTCCATCGTGACAAGGACGAATGAAATCCAGAAACTCCTTTGCGACAAGGTATGTGATGTCAATTCGGAGTGTTCGTATTGATCTTCTTCTTTCTGAGTCTTGCGCTTTCTGATGCGTTGTTGTTCATGATGATGACGACTTTTGCTTTCGTTTCAGGTTCTTGTGAAGGTTGATGATGAAGGGTGAGAAATGATGAAGTGACTTGTGGAGTTGAAGATTGAAGAATGAAGGTGATTGTGGTGATGATGATTTTGCAGAGTTTGTGGAGTGAGGATGGTGAT
Source organism: Vicia villosa (assembly GCF_029867415.1). NCBI lineage: Eukaryota > Viridiplantae > Streptophyta > Magnoliopsida > Fabales > Fabaceae > Vicia > Vicia villosa. The sequence continues at coordinate 133,060 of NW_026706404.1, forward strand.
GAAGTGAAGGGGTGGTTTGAAGAGAATTGAAGGGAAGGTTGAAAAGGTGAAGAGCTCTGTTTATATAGAGTTGCAGCCAATCGGTTTTGAAGGTAAGTTCCCACTATGTTTCTTCTCTTTTCTGTTATAGCCTGTTAGTTTCAGTTACAAAGTGGTTAGAAGTTAGTTAGGTAGTTACACATGGTTAGGAATTGGTTATAAAGTTAGAAAAGTTAGTTTGTAACTGAATCTGTTATGAGGTTGTTAGGGTTGGTTATAGACGGTTAGATGCTGTTGAGAAAGTCAGTTATGAAGAGGGTAGAATGTTAGTTAGAAACTGTCTTGCCTGTTGTAACTTGAATGGTGTGGGGCTGAGCGGTTTCTCTTTGATTTTTCTTGTATGCCTTATTTCCAAATTCTGAACTTTCTTGCTAATTCTGAACTGAAACACTCTTGCATGTGCTGGGATTTTACCTTGTATTGCTGCTGAACTGAATTGGATTGGAGCTTGATGGATATGATAGGTTATGTGCAATAGGTTGGGTAATTGGGTTAGAAACAGTCGGGGATTAAAGGATATGTATGTGGCTGTTTTTTGTTTTTGATTTGCAGGTTAGTTTGTATGGATGACTCGGTTTAGATGTACAATTTTAGAGTGAAATGATGTGGCTGACTCGGTTAAAACCAAATTGAATTTGTTCTTTTTTGCTGAACACATGTACTGACCTGCATCACACATTTACATCTGGCTTTTCTGTTAGAATTGAACTGAGTCATATTTGGATTGATGTTAAGATTTTCTGCTGCAGCTTTGTGGTTTAATTTTATGCTTTGAATATGGACCTGAAGCTGAATTGACTTAAGAATGTATATGGCTGCTTGCAGGTGTGAACATGGAGCAAAGATACATGGATGTGTGAAAATGCTTGAAGGCTAATGGAGGCATGATATAAAGATTGGAGAAACAGGCCCGAGCACTTGAAAGGAATAGGTTTAGGAACTGTATTTTATGTAAATTTCGAGATGTTTTGTACTTGGCAATGTATATTTGAAAGTGAATGGTTTTTTTCTTTTGTAATGGGACAAGGTAATAACTTGTAAACACTTTCTCTTCTTTTCTCTCTTTAATTTGAAATTCCAAATATTTCTTTCAAACTTTGCAAATGTGAATGGATGACATAAGGTAGCTCCAAAAGCGAAGTCAAAACTCTTAATCTTGTATCCTGAATTCAACTGGTAATCCTTTATACCATGATGCCTCAAGCCTTCGTATGAGAGCCAAAAAGATAATTTATACCTTGAGCAAAGAACCATGCACAAAAAGGAGCCTTATATATTTTACAAACTTGCCCAGCTCAGAAACCCGATTTGAACCATATAAACTTGCCCAGATTTGAAATAAACTTGCCCAGCTCAGAAACTCTTTATTAGAACCATATAATTTCCTTGATCATGATAAATATTAAAGGTGAAAAAGCCTTGTAGATTGAGGAGAATCAAATTCTAATTTTAATCCATGTTCAATAAAAACAGTTAAATCAAACTCATTTGATGTGAAAATCTTCAAATCACATGAGTCATAGCTTGCCTGATTTCTTGATCCCATGCTAGATTATTGATGAATGCATGACTTTATTTATGACCTAATGAATGAGATTATAAGATGCATAAGCCGATTAGAAGCAAAATTAAGTGGGCAAATTTTGGGGTGCAACAGGTGTCACCCGTTTACTCACTAAATCTAGCCTACACCATCTTTGTACCGAACCCATACCAACTTATGAGCCGCTCGTCTTGGAGTTCTTGAGCTCTTTCAACTACGACACTCCTTCTGATCAACCACTCTCAACCGGTAGCATCCAATTTCAGATGTTCAACCGTGAATATACTCTGGATCGAGAAGTAGTGGATATGTACTTGCATTTTAATAATGCACCAAATGCTCTCCGCACAATTTTTCAAGAGCTCAATGGTCGTTCATGGGAACAACATGCTTTCGACCTTTGGTTTAATCTCACTGGCGAAGTTCCTACCGGTTGGAGGACTCTACATGCTTCTCACATTCAAAACCCCGCTATACGTTATTTTCAACGTGTTTTGGGGCATACTATTTTTGCGAGATGCAACAACCATAAGGTAAATCAGCATGAATTATTTTTCCTTTATTGTGCGCTAAACATTCTCCGTTTCAATGCCGCACCTTTTATGCTCCAACACATCCAAAGCTGCGTCAACGCCCCCGCTACAAATCCCTTCCTGTTTGGCGGTATTATTACTTCCTTGGCCTGTGCCTTAGGTCTTGGTGATGAACTCATCTCCCTCTCTCATCTCATGATGCCTGCTCAATCACTCGACCTCACTTATCTCCGTGACTCCCACTTGGTTTCACCCCGCCATGATGGCCGATACACCTTGGTCGTCAACAAAGTTTTGATTCCTTATGTCGTCCTTCCATGCCCAGAAAGAATCAACATCCGTTATGTTCAGTGTTGGAGGCTTATTGAAGACAATCCTAAAGATAACCAACCTGAACAACCTAATGAGCATGTGGATGCAAATGAAGAAGAACTCAACCAAGGGCAAGCTGATGTCAACCAACCTCCTCAAAACAACCCTCCGCCTATCACTCTTGATGCCATGTATGCTGAAATTCAACGACAAGACCACCTATTTCAAGCTATGCAGACAAACCAAAATGAAACACTGAGGCTTATTCGAGAGATGCAACAAGAGCACCGTGACTATGCTATTAGAAACGAAGGCCAATACACTGAAATTGCTACACAATTGCATGATCTTGACATTCGTGTAAATGGATCTCCTACTGATAGACTTCGCCGTGTTCGTACAAGAGGCGCAAGCAGTTCCCACAACCGCAACACTGAGGAGTAGTTCTCATGCATTGAGGACACTGCATCATTTAAGTCTGGGGGAGTCGTATCACTTGTTTTAGTTTTATTTCCTTTTAGTTTATTTCCCTTCCTTGTAATGTTTTTCTAATTCAATAAAGAATATTTATGGAATTTCAAGTCTTATCTTTATAATTCCGTAGTTATTTCAATTTCTTCCATTTTCTTGAGCCATAACAAAATTTTTGCTCCCAAATGATAAAATGCAAAACCCCACACGTTCGAGAAATACGAAGCTACTCAAACACCAAATGCACAGAAATTGACTTAGATTCAAGTCAATATCCTTATTGTTCCAACACTCTAAAACCCCCAAGTATGCGTAACCGATTTGAATACCCTTTATACCGAAATCATCGACTTTAATTTTTGAAGTAACCCTTAGTAGTTTATTCTAGCAGTCGGCACCGTCTTAGATACAAACTACGCAGAGAGTCGATGAATATAAGTGTATGATCCTCATAAAAATAATTATGTGCTTAACCGTAACAAGAAATGTGCCTACTAAGTAAGGTGATCCTCACAAGATCATTTAACCTAACGGTCGCAAATCTCAAATACAAAGAATTTAAAAACTCATTGTTGATTGGTTCAGAAGTCATCTGGTACTGAACTTGGTAGGAGGGACTATTGTCCGATTCCCCGCGATCTACAAATGAGCGCTAAGGAGTATACCACATAATTGTGCCAGAACTCCATAAGAAGGATCATAGTCACTAACCGACTACTCTGCTATGTGTGTGTCAAGATAATGGGCTTAATGTGACTGCGCGCGAATGAAAAGGGTAAAACATGATGACGAGTCAAGGTCGAGCTATAATGGCATGATTCGGATTGGTATGCATACTGGGAGTTGTCTAATGTCGCTACTATAAGTTTATTGCTAGGATCTACAACATTATCTTCAAACAAGAACACTATGTAGCTGAGTATGACCGAACGACGTGGTGGAAGCATATTTCGTTTCGCTGTCCTCCTATCTTTACCCTATTATTTTGCTTGAGGACAAGCAAAGGTTCAAGTCTGGGGGAATTTGATAACACGATTTTATATCGTATATTTATCTTGAAATCCGTAGATATTTATAGCATTTTCCGTTTATTATGCTGATTTATTATGATATTACGCGAGTTTTTGCTTTGTTTCAGGTTTTACACTCTTATTATGACTATTTGTGAAAAGGAGAAGAAATTGAGCTAAAACGACCACTATTTGTGCCTAAAAGATGAAAAATGGGTGCTGAAGTAAAAATGGAGTGCAAATAAGGCCCAAATATGCTAAAGAAGACCCAAAGGCCCAAAGGAGACGAACCAGCCCACTGAAGATCAAATGTGCGTGGCCCAAACAGCACAAGCAAGTGGAGACGCACGTCTCCAACGTCTCTATGCCACATCAGCAAAAGGGAGACGCACGTCTCCATTCCCCTACTTTTTCTCCACTTGAGACGCACGTCTCAAGTCGTTCAAAGTACTTCCTGAAGAAGCGGAGACGCACGTCTCCAAGTCCCAGTCAGAAAAGCTCCCTCATATCACGGATTCCAACTGCAAAGCCTCGCCTATAAATAGAGGCAGATACTTCACTTCAACCGGTCGGATTTCCTGCTAACGAAGTGCTGCCGAAACTGTACCGTGCATTATATATTCTGCCTTCCTTTAATTAAAACAGTTATTTTCTCACAACGATTTCTACACCGGAAATTGTTGTGAACCTTTTATAAATCTAGCCTTACGTTAGATTTATCGCCTTTTATTTCCCTTGTTTTATTTTCCGTCCGTTTAAATTCCGAAGAACGATCCAGCCAACCTGTGGTGGAAGTTCAGTACTCGAAGATTCAATTGCAATTTATTTAATTCAGGTTTAATATTTACCGCTTTTATTTATATATTTATTTGCATGATATATTATATGCGAATTAACATGCCTTTTATTATAAGCCAAATTAATTCATGCATGCTTAACTGTATTAATATGTCTGGCTAAATTACTAAGGTATCGGTATGTAAAGTAAGTTAACCGTAGGGATCCGGAATAAATTGGCTTAATTATGTTTTGTTAATTATCACCTGTTTTTGGTTTGTATGTCTAATTTAATTAGCAAATCTTAAGAACAATAGAGCGAAAGTTTGAGGTCTTAAGACGGTCAAAGGTTAAAATCAATAGAGCGAAAGTTTGAGATCTTTAACTGGATAGTAGACATAGGACATTAGTTGTAAGGATGGCGAAAGCGTATTAAAACTAATTAGAACTTATTTATTTTCAAAAATTGTTTTTACACCCGAGCGGGATGGCGAAAGCGTACGTTAGGGATATTAGCATGTTCCGAGTCAACAGAGCGAAAGTTTGAGATTAGGAGATTTAAATAGATAACAACTTCATAAAACATGCATTTTATTAATTACGTTGTTTCCAAAAAGCTTTTCTAAAATCTAATGGGATGGCGAAAGCGTACATTAGGATTAGGATAGTAATCTAAATCAACAGAGCGAAAGTTTGAGACGAGGATTTTTAACCAATTTAATTAGTAAAGATTTTTAATTAAATTATGCAAAAGCCAATGGACCTTCGGATCACCTTAAGTTAAACGAAATACATACTGATATCTGTCTTTTATTATATTCTTCATTTCTCACAATCACTCTCCCTTAGGAACAATCAAAATATTAGTAGCCCTAGCTTTACATAGTAACCTTAGATAACGGTAGATCGATTCATAGTCCCTGTGGATTCGATATCTTTTAAAACTACACGACACGACTGTGCACATGCAGTCATCAGATTAATAGACACGTAAAGTCGCGATCAGTCGTGTCGTGCCTTTGTTTCAAAACTCATGCTTAATCATTCTTTTACCGTGTTGGTTGATTGCTTGAGGACAAACAATGGTTTAACTGTGGGGGTATTTGATAACGCGAAAATATATCACATATTTGACTTGATTTACATAGATTATTTCACTATTTTATTTTAATTAAGTTGCTTTATGTTCGTATTATGCCGGTATTTTCTATATTTTCAGGTTTTTACTATTTACAAGGCATGTATGAAGAAAGTCGCAAAAATGGAGAATAATCGAGCTTAAAACCACAATAAAGAAAAAAAAGAAGAAATGAAGAAAATAATATATATATATATATATATATATATAATATAATATATATATATATATTATATTATATATTATATATTATATATAATAAAGGAGGTGGGGTCCGCATTTTATATATATATATATATATATATATATATATATATATATATATATATATATATATATATATAAAAGAAGTGACGTTAGTCACTTATTATGGTGTGACGATTGTCACCTTTGTTTTTATGACGACCGGTCAGCTTGAACCGTCACACCCTCCATGTTGCCGTTCGGCACCCCCTTGTTTATAGGGTGTTACGTTTTTCACACATTCAGCAACACGTGGACGTTTAGTTTCAGTTTCATCCTATTCTTAAGCCTCCTAAATCTCCTCCATGGACTCAGTTATGAAACGAAACACAACGTGATTTCCTCCTATATTTTCTCAACCTAGAAGCGGAAGCATGAATAAAAATAGACAATATTTTACCAGCAAAGGGGGACTCCTCTTCTCTTTTCGGTAGAGCTTTTTCTTGTTAGTTCTTAGGCAGTTTTTCTACCATGTAAAAGTGGTAGTTTCTCACATCAAGGAACTACCAAACCATTAGATTTAGGTTCTATTTCCTTTCATTACACGAAGATTATTTCAGAAGTTAATTCCAGTACCTTTTATTTCATCATTTACAGGTTTTATTTCATCATTTACGCGTTCTTTGATTTAAGCGGGCGAGCGAGAGCAATATCCTATGGTTGAAGAGCGTGACTTTATTCAAAACCACGAGAGTGCAAGGTTCAGTCTTTAAGCTAATATTTTCTACTAAATATGTTTTGAACATTTTTAATAAGCCAACGAATTACAGAGTTCCCGAAGTACGCGGAATCACATTCCGGTCTCTCTTCTCCTATATTTATCTTAATCTTAGTTTTATTTCAGTTTTAGTTCTTAGGTTCCCTTTAATCAAACATTCATTAGCCTTAGCTTTACAAAGCAACAATATATTACAGTAAGTTGACATTGGTCTCTGTTGTTCGACAATATTTTATATTACTTCGATATATCCGTGCACTTGCGGACGCATCATAAACCCAAGTTCAATCAGAACTTGAGGAGAACTAACAAGAAATGACCCAAGAAAATATGGGTACCTAAGGAAAAGATTATCCCTGTTGCAGATATCCTTGGCTGCAAAGAAGACAAAGCAAAACATGTCATGGTACCTGGACTCTGGGTGCTCGCGGCACATGACGGGAAACAGGTCTATGTTCCAAGACCTGGTGCTTAAGTGTGCTGGAGAAGTCAAGTTTGGAGGAGATCAGAAGGGCAAAATCATTGGCTCAGGAACCATAAGTATTGGTAACTCTCCTTCCATAACTAATGTACTTCTTGTAGATGGATTAGCTCATAACTTATTGTCCATAAGTCAATTAAGTGACAATGGTTATGACATAATCTTTAATCAAATGTCTTGCAAAGCTGTAAGTCAGAAGGATGGCTCAATCCTATTTACAGGCAAGAGAAAGAACAACATTTACAAGATTGATCTTCGAGATCTTAAGAATCAGAAGGTAACTTGTCTTATGTCTGTTAGCGAAGAGCAATGGGTCTGGCACAGAAGATTAGGTCATGCTAGTTTGAGAAAGATTTCTCAGATTAACAAACTAAATCTGGTCAGAGGACTCCCTAATCTGAAATATAAATCAGATGCTCTTTGCGAAGCATGTCAGAAAGAGAAGTTTTCCAATCCTGCATTCAAGTCTAAGAATGTTGTAGAGATCGGGGTAAGATACTATGTTCAGGTCGAGGGAAGGTGTTAGGCACCCTAAACCCTTTCCGAAGGTTTGCATTATAAAGTCAAGGTTTATGGCAAAAAAATAAAGAAAGGTAACAGACAGTTAATAGAGTTAAAGGCTAATTACATTGAACATGATTAGAGTTTGGAGGAGGGGGACTCGCCTTGTTACCAAGTGCCTACGTACCTCCTTATGGAGGATCAGAGTCTACGTAGTTCGGGAAAAGGGTTGTACACCTTTTGAATTTGATATGATATGGTATGAAGGCCTTTTGAGTTGCCTTATCGTAGTTATGACAATTCATAGTTTGGTATTTGAGTTTTTGAAAAGTGTTTTAGGATTGGGCGTACAACCCTGATTTTTTAATATGTACTATTAATCGCAATGATCAATAGATTTGATCACCATAATTAATAGATCAGTAGTGTATTATTACCAATTCTAATTGATAGATTCAATTATCACTAATAATAAATAAATGTATTTTTTTAGAATTTTATTGTTTAATTTTTATCATTATCCCTCACAATCGATGGATTCGATTATAAATAATAATGAATTTTAGAGAAAAAATAGGCTAATCATCGCAACCAATAAGATAGTTGAAACCCTTTAGCCAAATAAAACTTATTTTTATTTTAATTAATCAAATATTCAAAAAATCGATTATTACCCATCACGATTAATAGATTTAATCGGAACGAATAATAAATTAAATTTAAAATTTATAATATTTTAATTTAAAATGGAATTCTAAATTTTTATTATTATAAATAAATGTTAAAAGTAAATTAAGAAATATTCAAATAAATAAAACAAAATAAGAAAATTAATAGTTTTAATTCAGTGTGGCAATTTTAGAGGTCTATGGTATAAGGATCAGATCTGGGTGCGTTGGATCTATGTGACTGGTGATTGAATGGCTGGATCTTGAGGATGTATGGTGGAACGTACAATTAAGGGCACATAGGATTATATAGAAATATTCAGAAAAAATATATGCAAAGGGCCAGGGATCGAACCCTTGACCCTTAAGTGACCAGACAATGCACGCACCAACGCGTCTACAGACGCAACGTGTTAACCAAACAAGTTTAAGAGTATATGTGAGACACCAAGCACGTGATAAGAAAAACACGCGCGAAGTTTGAATGGCCCAGTGATTAGAGGACACATCATCATCGTCCCCAAATGTACCTGTATTTTCTACAAAATTTGCTACGATTTTGCTAGAGTTTGGTTCGTAGCATAATGACCTTGGCTAATTGGAGCTCGTTCTGGGGGTGTTGTTGCAGGGCAGGTATCCAATCACCTTCAGAATGCCTCGAGGAAGCTTCTGCGCTCTTCAATCTTGTTGAAACCTCCTAATTCTCAAAAACCGAGTATGAGTTCTTTGGAGAATTTCTTGCTCTTATGCCTGTGCCTCTGACCAGAAATTCCAACCCCTATTCATATGCCTTGTGCTCTCTCTTTATAGGGGAACAATTTAGGTTTAAAAAATAATCCAAAACCTCTTTTAATCAAATCTTGCCAAGTTTGAGAAATTTGATTTGAAAATTCAATGGAAACCTTCTATTTTTGTCCAATTTTGTATCAATCTTTTTTACTCATTATAGCACGGAATTATATTTCAAATTTGCAATAAATAATGATTGGAATTGATCAATATGAATCCTTTAATTCAATATTTGATTTTTCCTTCAATTATATCACTTTAAATCATTTTTTTAAATGAAATAAAATTGTATAAAATTGATAAAATTCGTGGCACATGGTTTGGATAACTTAGGGAACTTGTGGACCAAGGTTGAGTCATAAAAAGATAGGCCCATTTACAAAAAATTCCAATTTGAACCTCTTTTATTTCACATTTTACCCCCAAAATTACCCAACTTTGACAAGACATATCTCTCTCAATTTTTAAGCTATGAAGGAGTTCTAGGACTTTTTGGAAACCTCAAGATGTCCTTTATAAGCCACTTTGGAACATATTTTTCATTTGAGGATTTTATCTTGATGATATGCCCTTTGACAAAAAACTGTCTTTGGTTGACTTTTGAAAAGGACCTATAATCTTTTGTACTATATCTTCCAAATGAAGCATTTCTGGCCTTGGTTTGTGAGAGACAAAGTTGTAGAGAATCCAATTTCCTTCAAAATAGGCTTTGAGTGAGGAATTTCTTATGTTCCATGTGAAAGTTATGGCCATTCAAAGTTGAGTTGACTTTCTCCTATAAAAAACCCTAATTTGAACCTTTTGAATTTGTTCATTTCTGAGTTTTTATTGATGAATCATGATGGATATAATCTTCCATACTTGATGTTGACCAAAAGTCAGGAGCTTTGACTGCACTTTGACCCTGGTTGACTTTTAGGTTAACCTAGTCGACTGTGGATCATCTGAGCCATTGAATGAGCAAACATTGGAATTGAACCTTGATCTTTGACATGGAGGTGCCCTGAAACATAATGAACCATGGGGAACTTCATTGGGGATCTTATTTTGTTACTTTCCTCAGGAAGGTGCCAAACCCTCGTTTTTTAGGAGATCCTTGCTTAGGAGAATGCCTTGATGAAACTCTTGAGCTTTGAATCATTGTGAATGAAATGTGGAAGGCAAATTTTGGGGTATGACACAGTCAAAACAGAATCTGTCACAGGGAAGAAATATGGATTAGTCATCGTAGATGATTATAGCAAATGGACATGGGTAAAGTTCTTGAAACACAAGGATGAGTCACATACAGTGTTCTTTGACTTTTGCACTCAGATTCAATCTGAGAAAGAATGTAAAATCATAAAGGTCAGAAGTGAACATGGTGGCGAATTTGAGAACAGATTCTTTGAGATTTATTTCAAAGAAAATGGTATTGCCCATGATTTCTCTTGCCCTAGAACTCCACAGCAAAATGGATTTGTAGAGCGAAAGAATAGGACTCTACAAGAAATGGCCAGAACCATGATCAATGAAACCAATATGGCTTAGCACTTCTGGGCAGAAGTAATAAACATTGCATGTTATGTTCAGAATAGAATCTCTATAAGACCTATTCTTAATAAGACTCCTTATGAATTGTGGAAGAACAGAAAGCCCAACATTTCTTATTTTCATCCTTTTGGATGTATATGTTATCTTCTGAACACTAAAGATCATCTGAATAAGTTTGATTCTAAGGCATAGAAGTGTTTCCTTCTTGGATATTCTGAACGCTCAAAAGGCTACAGAGTATACAATACTGAAACATTGGTTGTTGAAGAATCAATCAATATCTGATTTGATGATAAGCTTGGTCTTGAAAAACCAAAGCAGTTTGAGAATTTTGCAGATATTGAAATCTCTAACTCAGAAGCTGAAGAACCCAGAAGCAAAGTGTCAGAAGATCAAGTTGCTGCTTCACTAGAGAATCTCAGAATTTCTGAAGATCCAACTATCAGAAGATCTTCTAGACTCAACTCTGCTCACTCAGAAGATGTTATCATTGGGAAGAAAGAAGATCCTATCAGAACGAGAGCATTCCTTAAGAACAATGCAGAATGTCAATTTGGTCTAGTATCTCTTATTGAGCCAACTTCTGTTGATCAAGCTCTGGAGGATGCTGACTGGATAATTGCCATGCAAGAAGAACTAAATCAGTTTACAAGGAATGATGTCTGGGATCTTGTTCCAAGACCAAAAGGATTTAACATCATTGGAACTAAGTGGGTCTTCAGAAACAAGCTAAACGAAAAAGGAGAAGTTGTAAGAAACAAAGCCAAACTGGTTGCTCAGGGCTATAGTCAGCAAGAAGGTATTGACTATACTGAAACCTTTGCACCAGTGGCCAGGTTAGAATCTATTCGCTTATTAATTTCTTTTGCCACTCAACATAACATCACTCTGTATCAGATGGATGTTAAGAGTGCCTGCTTAAATGGTTATATAGATGAGGAAGTCTATGTCCACCAACCTCCTGGTTTTGAAGACTCTAAGTCTCTGGAACATGTTTTTAAACTAAAGAAGTCATTATACGGATTGAAGCAAGCTCCTAGAGCTTGGTATGAAAGATTAAGTTCTTTCCTTCTGGATAATGGTTTCACTAGAGGAAAAGTGGATACTACTCTCATTTGTAAAACTTTTAAAAAGGATATTTTAATTTGCCAAATTTATGTTGATGATATTATCTTTGGAACCTCTAATGCTACACTTGGAAAGGAGTTTGCTAAGTCTATGAAGGCTGAGTTTGAAATGAGAATGATGGGAGAACTCAAGTATTTTCTTGGGATCCAGATCAATCAAATTTCTGATGGAACTTATGTTCATCAAACCAAGTATGTGAAAGAACTTCTGAAGAAGTTTAATCTTTCTCAAAGCAAAGAAGCAAAAACTCCTATGCATCCAACGTGTGTCTTAGGTAAGGATGAGGTAAGTAAGAAGGTAGATCAGAAGCTCTACAGAGGTATGATTGGATCTCTTCTATATCCTACTGCTTCTGGACTTGATATTTTATTCAGTGTTTGTCTGTGTGCAAGATTCCAATCAGATCTTAGAGAATCTCACTTAACAGCTGTTAAGAGAATTCTGAGGTATCTGAAAGGTACTACTAATGTTGGTTTAGTCTACAGAATATCTGAAGAATACAACTTAGTAGGATTTTGTGATGCTGATTACGCTGGAGATAGAGTTGAAAGGAAAAGTACTTCTGGAAGTTGTCAATTTCTTGGAAGTCACCTGATCTCCTGGTACAGTAAGAAGCAAACTACAATTGCCCTCTCTACAACAGAAGCAGAATATGTTGCTGCTGCTGGATGTAGTACTCAGATGCTCTGGATGAAGAGTTAGCTAGAAGATTATCAGATATATGAGAGTAACATTCCTATCTTCTGTGATAATACTTTTGCTATTTATTTATCTAAGAATCCAATCTTACATTCCATAGCTAAACATATTGAGATTAAACATCATTTCATTAGGGACTATGTTCAGAAGGGTGTTCTTTCTTTAAACTTCGTTGATACAGACCATCAATGGGCTGATATCTTTACAAAACCCCTTGCTGAAGATAGGTTTAAGTTCATTCTGAAGAATATCAGTATGGATTTATGCCCAGAATGAAAGGATGAGAAGTTCTGATATATGGATTAGATTTGAAATGATCAGTTTTATTTTTTCTTATAAGAAGTTCTGATGTTGATCATTTAGATATTCTGATTCTGTTATTGCTAACGTTTCATATGTCTAAGTTGATTCAGAATCTCTTTTAAAGCAAAACAGCTGTCACTAGCTATTCCAGAAGATGAACACGTGTTCACTCTATTTGGACAAGCATGCGTGCAGTTGATGAGACGCCGCCCTAGGTAACTGTGCAAATCATTTCAAATATCACGTTTTTACCCTAACGTCACTCAACATTAAATGCATTTGATTCTCTGCATTTTTGTAATCATGTTCATTCAAAAACATATTGCATTTCATTTCAAATCCGTGCCTATATAAACTCATTCCCATAACATTTCATCTCTTTACATTCTCTCTCTTTGTTCGTTGTCTCTTTTTTGTTCATCTCTCTCTCATTTTGCATAAACCTTATTTACTAAACCTGAATCTCAGTGTGAATCCATGGCTTCATCTTCAAATGTTCAACGCAAGGTATCATCGCAACATCAAGTTCAACAAAAGAGATCTGCTTTTACTCCTTTAAAGTCTTGTTCGATTCCTCTTAATGAACTGGAAGTTCTCTGCGAAACCATGGTGGATTTTGAAAACCTTATGGCACATGATTTCAAAACCAAAACTGCAATGCTCGTACAAGAATGGTCAAACTACTTTGAAAGGTTGATTGGACCAGTTTATCCTATATTGGTTAAGCAATTCTGGACACATGCAACGGTTACGTCAACTGCCATCATCTCCTTCGTGCTAGGGCATGAAGTTGTTGTGACTGAGAAAAATATAAGGAAACTGTATGGTCTTGATGGTTTGAATGGAATCACTGGTGCTCTTCATGGAAGAACTGATTGGGATAAAGTTGATCGAGAGTTGTTTACTTCTGGTATCGCCTTTCTTTTCACTACTGCCTTGAAGCCTTCCTATAGAGTATGGGGTGAGATCATTCTGGGATCTCTCTATCATAGAAAATCATCAAGTGCTGCTACCTTTGTCAATCAGGATCAGAAGTATATATTATTCTGTATTGAAAAAGGCATGAGAGTTAATCTACCACACATTCTTTTTCATCATCTGAAGACTAATATTGAAGAATCAAGAGATGAAGAACGTCAGAAGTATCCCAATCTCAAGAAGAATACTATCCCTCTTGGAAGGATGATTTCATATATTCTGATTGAGAGTGGCTTGATATATGTTCTGAGAACATTTGACCCATCTAAGAACTTGACTGCTATCCAAGGGGTCATTCTGAATGCTCAGAATCTAAAAAGGATGCAGCTGATTGAAGAAGTAACTACTCCTTCAACAATGTTTCCAGATATTCTGACAAGAAGAACTCCTGTTGTAATTTTCTCTCACATGTTCAAAGAGGAGCTAGACAAATCTGTCAAACGCTATCTGAAGTCATGCGTTTTAGCTCAAACTTCTGTTGATCATGCTTGGATTCGAGGAAGAACTCTACCATCTCTGGATGAGTTAAGAAAGAAGGAAAAGAAAAAGAAAGAAAAGAAACTGAAGAGAAAGGCCACAAAAGAAGGCCCTGATTCTAAACAAGCAAAGAAGTAGAAGAAACCCAGAGAGTCTCTCAAACCTAAAAGACCTTATGAGCAACTTGAGAAGCTCATTCATAAAATTTACCATTCTTCTGACCGTCCCCCTCAGAAAAAGCCTCCTCCTTCTGTCACTCCATCTTCTTCCATAACCACAAACAAAAACCAACCACTTCTTTCTACACCTGTTCTAAACCCTCAACCACAAAATGCTATCTCTCCCCATCTTCCTTCTGAAAATATCCTCTGAACCACCTCCACCACATATTCTTCATCTTCTACCACTCCTGCTTTGTTTTCAAGAGAATCAAAACCCTATAATCTTCTTTACCCTGATTATTGTTTCACTTTCAATCCTCCTGAACCCTCTATTAATGCTTGCTATGACTTGTTGATGAATAAGATCAAAACTGGATTGGAGACTCTAAAAGCTGCTCATGAGTCTAAGATGGATCATGTTACTACTCGCAGAGTGTGGAAAATTTTCAAGAAGGATATTCAGACTGATTTTCTGAACATCCAGAAGAGATGCTTGGCTAAAAGTACTGGATCTTCTGGGTACTTTTTGGATTTAGATGATGGTAATTACTAACATCCCATCAGAAGCTGGAAATCCCTTGAAGAGAAGGAATTTGTTGATGAGCTTGAGGAAGTACATCCACTTGCAATGGTTGTGTGGAAGCCTAGCTTCAATGTTATGACTGGAGACTTTCAGTCGATATTCAACTTGCTAAGGGAGAATCCCTCTAATAAAGCGCCAAATATGGTATATCCAGAAGTTGAATATCCATCAGAACCTACTACTCCTACACCTCCAAAGAATTTGGCTGAAATTCTTCTGGCTTTGGAGAAATCTGAAGATGAAATCCCTTCTCCTGTGTTTGCTGAAGATGATGCTGGAAATCAAGATTCTGAAACTCAAGATGCTGAGAATCATCCTGCTATGCAACCTCCTCTTAAGGAAAATCAAGCTGATGTTCTCATGGTCGATGCTACTGCTGAGACTCCTATTCTGGACAATAGCTTTGATGCTTCTTCTGCTGGTCCTTCTGTTATGATGAACACCATGAAGGCTCTTCAACCGAATCAAGCTGATATTGCTTCTCGTCTGGACAAGCATGAGGATACTCACCAAGAGTTCAGATCTTTTATGAAGACGCAGACAGAAAGTGTTAGAACAAGATTTGTTCTGATCAATATTCTTAGTTTTGATGATAACAATGTATATGAATTTTGTATGAGATAATGTGGTACTCTAATCCTATGCAATTTCCATTTCAGAAGTCACATAAAGAGTATGCACAAAATCAGCGCAAGAAGCACTGACTCATAAGGTTCAGCATGCAACATCAGAACATGGTCTGGCAAGACATCAGAAGATGGTCAAGCAGAATCAGAACATGGTCTATGGAAGCATCAAAAGGACTTGAGATCAGAAGCAGAAGCACTGAAGTTCTCATGGTATCACGCTAAGAAGCACTTCAAGGTCAAAAGACAAGAAGATGCTCTGCACCAAGTTGTTTGACTCTGATGATATTCAAATGTTGTTTACACAAACATCAGAAGCAAGTACAAGATGGCAGGCTACGCTGACTGACAAAAGGAACGTTAGTAGCTATTAAAGGCAACGTCAGTAGACACAGCGAAAGCAGGGCTCGAGGTAGTTGACAAAAGAGTGAAACACTAAATGCAATGCTATACGGATCATGCAAAGCATTAAATGCTCCCAACGGTCATCTTCTCAAACGCCTATAAATAGAAGTTCTGATGAGAAGCTGAATATAACACTTGCGCAAATATACAGAAACGCTGTCAAATTCAAAAAGCTCTCAAACTTCATCTTCAACCTCACTACATTGCTGTTATAATATATTAGTGAGATTAAGCTTAAACTTAAGAGAAAATCACAGTTGTGATAATAGCTTTATAAGAAGCATTGTAACTCTTAAAAGAATTTGTTTACATTTATTTGTAAGAACTAGAGTGATCAGGTTGTTGATCAGAATACTCTAGAAAGTCTTAAAGGGTATCTAAGCAGTTTGTTCCTAGAGTGATTAGGTTGTGATCAGTATACTCTAGAAGACTTAGAAGTTGTCTAAGTGGAAAACCATTGTAATCTTGTGTGATTAGTGGATTAAATCCTCAGGTGAGGTAAATCACTCCAAGGGGGTGGACTGGAGTAGTTTAGTTAACAACGAACCAGGATAAAAATCATTGTGCAAATTGTTTTTATCTTACAAGTTTTAAAAGCTACACTTATTCAAACCCCCCCTTTCTAAGTGGTTTTCTATCCTTCAGAAAGCACTGCTGAGATTCAAAACCTTCTAGCCAAGATAGCTTCTAAACTAGGCTAGTCGTAGTGTGTCTTAGTCTTAGATGTTTTCTTGTTTCTTGCATCTGTTTCTTGCATCTGCTTCTATCCCTCGTGTACTTCTGATATATTTTGTTAATCAATGAAATATTATCTTCTTCACTTTATGTTGTTTTATCATCTGAATCTTTTTAAATGCTTTTTGATGTTATGACAAAAAGGGGGAGAAACATGATAATTGATTTGGTTTACTATATCAGTTGCTGGGATTAAGTCTCAACATTCCTAACATTATTCGCAAGTTCTATATCTTTGAGATTTTTTGCAGGATTGAAGATATTCTGAAAAAGCTCAACATGAGAAGCAAATACATGGGTGTCGCGGGGAAAAATCGTATCTTTTTTCGGATGAGACACCTGATGCCTTCTTTGGGCTCGAGTGCTCAAAAAATGATTTTTCTTTTGTTTCGACCAAACTTTTTATTGTTTCCAAAGTAGGAAAAGGAAAAAAGTTGCAATAACCTTAAAAGTGGGGGAGAGATCTTTGGGTAAGAGGGTTGGTTATACGAAGGGAAGGTATTAGCGCCCAACGTATCTATAGTACTCTATAGGCTTCTTTGTTGTTTTTGTTTCATTCTATGTTATGGTGGAGGTTCTGTTGTGAAATAGGTGGGACCTAGGGTGTTTGTTTGATTATGCTCGCAAAGATCATCGCGATCCTCTGCATACATATCCCTTAGAGGGAATCAGAGCATCTATAGCTCGGGGTCTAAGGGTGCTAAGGTTTGAATGGTTTGAGGGATAAGTTTTGCTCGCCAAGGATACGACCTTGTGCCTACGTATTCTCAAAGGGATGTTGAGAAAGTCAGAGCAATCGTAGTTCCCATTTATGCTAGTGGAAGCAAAGGATAAGAGACAAATGTCATCTAAATGTTCGATGTATCTAATCTATATCATCACATACATCTGTTTGTTTTTGTTTGAAAATCTTTTCATTATAAGCCCTGGGCCATGCCACTTATGGTGCTTAGAATGATAAAGATGCTTTTTAGCCAGCCTTGTGGCAAAAACTTTCAATGAAGTCAGCCTTGTGACAAAAAGTTTTGATTAATCAGCCAGCCTTGTGGCAAAAGTTTCAATGAAGTCAGCCTTGTGACAAAAACTTTGATTAATCAGCCAGTATGGTGGCAAAAAGTTTGATTGATTAGCCAGCCTTGTGGCAAAAAGGTTTGATTGATTGATTGTTTGTGATGATATAGAAGAGATACTCCTATCATAGAGATGATAAATGTCTAATCTCCTATGGTATTTGTGCTTGGATATTGGGGATGCTTATAAGAAGCCCGTGGGTCCTTGTACGAAGCCCAAGAGGAGGCTATCCGAGGGTCCTTGCATTGTAAGCCCAAGAGGAGGCTATGGGAGGGACAATCGAGGGTCCTTGCATTGTAAGCCCAAGAGGAGGCTATGGGAGGGTCACTCGTTTGTACAAAGCCCAAGGGGAGGCATGGTATAGTTGGTTTGAGCTCTTAGAGCGATTTCACCGGGAAACCATACTCTATATCCTAACCTAAACTAGGGAGATTCTTTGCACGAAGCCCAATAGGAGGCTATGGGGAACCTAGTGTTGTACTAAGTTGAACAAGCATATATAACACAATCACAAATATGAACAAGTATGAACAAATATGAACAAGTACATGAACAAATATGAACAAGTATGAATAGTTATATATGACAAGGTGTGTGTATATGATGGAGTTTATGAAGGAAATATACCTGTAAGCATGATCCATTTGTATACACGGGGCTCGGGACCTATACTCGGGGAGAGGCCCATTGAGTTTATTCAGAAGCTATGTAAACAAGTATTTACAAAAGGGCTCGGGACTTATACCTACATGGAGGCCCATGGTATTTTTGGGAAGATTTAAATAAAACCTTCATTTTTGATTTGTTATTCGAGGTTAAAAATCAAATTGATCGAGGTATGTACAAAAGGGTGTATGTACAATGAAATACCTAATTTCATGCAAAGGAATGAGACTTATACCTATGTGGAGGCCCATGTTTTATTTACAAAACATGGTTGATTGTTTTATTAACAGACGCAAGGTTTCATCTTTTGAAAACAGTTTGAAAGTTTTGTTTTGAAAGAAGTTTTATGTTTAAAGGAAAATTGTACAAAGAAAAAGGAATGGGTATGTACAAAAGGGGCTCGGGACTTATACCTACATGGAGGCCCATAGTATTTTTTTAAAATCAATTGATCAATCCAAAAAGATTTAATCAATAGTTTCTTTTGAAAAGAAAACCCAAAAAGAAATGGTTTATCGTTTTGAAAAACTGTGATCGTTTGTTTTAAAACAGTTTGAATTTTGACAAAAGTCAACTTAATTAAGATAAAAACAAATTTTATGCTTAATTAAGACCTAGAAAATTAGGGTTTGATCACAAAAATATTTACAAGTGATTAGGTTTGAAAAATCAAATAAAAACAATATTTAAAGTATTAAAAAACACTTAAAAACATGTCATTTTAAACCTATTAAAAACATATTAAATAAACATTTTTTTTGTGATTTTTTTTATATTCATAAAATGTATATATTAAATAAGAAGTGTACAAAAAATGAAGCAAAAATGAATTGATTTGATCGGTTAAATTAATTAATAAAGTTGTTAAGAAAATGAAGAAAAATAGTTGTAAAAAATTTGGTTTTGTCTTCACTAGGGCTTGAACCCACGCACCCACGCTTGCCAACCAAAACAATGACCAACTGAGCTGCGCGCGCAGCTTGTTATATGTATGCCTCCATTTAATTATATTTTAAAATGAAATATTTGAATTTCCTGAACAAAAATGGCGCCAAGAACACACCCTAATTTGATTTTCAAAAATCTTTGAAACTGGACCAAATTGATCAAGTAAAGGGTCTATCTTGCTCGGTTTTTCACAAGGATTATGATGGTGATCTTTAATTTCATTTATTTTTACCCTAGGGCTATCAATTTTCTGATGAACACGAAGAACCCTAATATGACAAATCATTGTGAAATCGTGTATGATCATGATATGATGCAATTGATTGAGGGTTAATGATCCTCATAGGTGCAGAAACAAGATGGTATATCAATATTTCATTTATGATGCATGTATGTATGAGTTTGAAGTTCATGAGCACTCACCTTAAAAATGGCAAAACTGGAAATTGAAATTGTGCCTGGAGGTGTTACAGATGTTGTTGCTCAATCTGGACAGCTTCAATGGACCTTAGGGAACATGTTTGAAGTCTTGGAATGAACTGGAAACCTCTTGATCAGTCTATGGTACCCGATCTGTAGTATAGCTCAAGTGAGGATCGAATTTGATGATGGAGGTGTTTCAGATTGTTGGTGATGGTTGGGATAGTTCATATATGGTATATGGAATGTGTTTGGATGTTTAACTTGGACAGAAATGAGCTAGAATGAAAATTGGCATGATAAGGCTCATTATGTGTTCATATGGAGGTTGAAATGCAATTCTGAGTTTTGGGGTAATTTGAGGTGTGTGAGTGGTTCAAACACTTCCTAATTGATGTTTAGAAGTTGTTGGAATCATCATTTTGGCCAGAACTTCAAGGATTTGGAGGTTGGAATTTCTACCTCCTTGAAACTTAAGAAACTTGCATTCTAAGAAAGAAAGAGAAAACCTATAATTTGTGAGGTTTTGGTGTGATTTTGAATGGAGTTTGGACCTCTATTTATAGGCCAAGAGTTCTGAACTCAGAGCTTTGCAAGTTGATCAAGGAATGGTGATTTGGCATTTGGAGATAAAATGGAATCTTTACATTTAATGCAAATGGTTAAAAGTGACTTAACCATGGTTATTTTGCCAAGCTTCTTATCTCTTTCCTATCTAATCTTAAACCAGAAAATATCTCTCAATTATTGCATTGGTGTGTCATCACTTGCATTATAGGTCATATAGCATTGAAACTTAGTGAAAATGGTTTGAAATTTCATGCATAATGACCTCTAATGACAAAATTCAAAACTATGGCTACACTCCATATTTTTTCATGCTCTTGGACATTTTGGAAAGTTCTTGTTATGTACTTCAAAACCCTAGTTGGAAGTTTCGTCAAGACTTTTAAGGAAATGGGTGAAAAAGATCCATGAACTTTGAGGAAAGTGAGATTTTAAGTGAAATTTTCAAAAGATACCAACTTTGAAGCTCCATATCTCTTAAATGGTTGATCTTTTGGAAAATCATCATATGTGACAAAGTTGTTTATTGGATCAAAATCTACAACTTTCATGTTGGAAGTTTTTATCAGTTTGTAGGTGAAATTTTGAGAAATTCCCTTCCAAAGTTTGGAAAAAACCATTGAAAAACACTTAGAATTTTTCTAAGTATGGAAAGTCAAACTTTTGACTTTTTGATTCTTGATTGATTTTCTTGATTTTTCTTGATCAAATGACTTCATATATCATATATTGATGATTTGAAACTTCAAAAGTCATGGTTGACCAAAAATTCCAAAAAGTCAATGGTGATCTTGTACAGTTGACTTTTTCAGACGGATCGCGTTTCTGGAGATTTCAAATGAACCAGGATATCCTCACCAAATGAATGGTATGAATGGATAATACTGAGGTATTGGAGGACCTTGAGCCATTGTTTAAGTTGTGGCACCATGTTCTGATTAAAAAGTCAATGGTTCAGATGAATTAGGTCAAAAACCCTTATTGTCGAC
Source organism: Vicia villosa (assembly GCF_029867415.1). Taxonomy (NCBI): domain Eukaryota; kingdom Viridiplantae; phylum Streptophyta; class Magnoliopsida; order Fabales; family Fabaceae; genus Vicia; species Vicia villosa. Next base: position 154,572 of record NW_026706404.1, read on the forward strand.
CTGATGAAATTGATGACTGTGGATCTTGAATTAAGATGTAATTTCCATTGGATATTGACATAGGGATTATTTGATTGAAACCTTTGAGTGACTTCCTGGGGATTTTTAGGGTTTCCCAAATGTGATCCCTAATTTCAGTCCCTGATAGTTCAAAACCCTAATCTGATGATTTGAAATTTCACTGTTGATCAATCCTGGTGTAGGAGATGTCCTGAGCCAATGGATTAGGTCAAAATGATGTACTTGGGGTCTTGAGGTCATGTCCCAAGTCATTAGGTCAAATCCTGAGCAAAAGTCAGGAGTATATTGTCTTCAGTCAAAACCCTAATCTAGTTGATTCAAAGTCCCTGAGCTTGTTGAAATGAATCTTTGAGGACCAAATGTTGACTGTTGATAAAGATAATTCTTTTGAGATGAAGGGAGAACAAAACCCTAATTGATTGTTACTTGTACTGATGAGTGATTTCTTGATTAAACCCTGCTGAGTCACAAGTAGCAAACACAAACTATGCAATTTGTTAGAGATGCAAATGATGCATATGCACATGATATGAGGTGGTATCTTAGGTCAAAAATTGGGGTATGACAGATGCCCCTATTTAAGTTTCTTCAACCTGAGATATGAAGATTGAAAATCTTCGTTTTGATAGGGTGGAAGAGACTTAAATATCAGAAGACGCAAATTTTGGACCTAAGATACCAAAATCGCGAATGATGCAAGGATGTCTTTACCGAGGGATATCAAAAACTGACTCCATTGGGGATAAGAGATCGGGAAGGATGTCTCAATCCGTTTTAGGAAGAGAATCCGTTTTTTCTTTTCGGGAAAGCAAGTGTATGCTTCACCGGGGAATGATAGCTTTGTAAGAAAAGCTTACATATCGACATTATCGACTATCAGCACAGGGATAGACTTGTTAATAATGCGAAGGTGAAAGGTATGAAACTGTATTACCGACTATCAGCATGCTGATAGACTTGACATGGTAAAAAGAGTTTCAAAGGTTCGGTTAATATTACCGACTATCAGCATGGTGATAGACATGTCTAATAATATAACCGGAACAAAAAGGTTACCAATTACCAGCCTCGTGATAGTGGTTTTGAAGACATGATCAATTATCAGCCGAGTGATAAAATGATCCTGGAGACTTTGTTAGGGAAATTACTGGTTATTCAGCCTTGTGAACAGTAATAAGGCCCTGATTGTCAAATGGTCTTCATGATTGATTTCCTTAAGAGGAAAAGTCTTTTGGAAGAGACGTAAACTGCTCAGATGATGAGGCTATTGTTTATGGTTCAACTTTTCACGACTCTGTTTGAGGAATCGGAACTTGAATCTCTGGTAAAGACAAGGTTCTATCTGTCATACCCCAAAATTTGCCCGATCAAATCTACGTCTGTTAACCCATCGAGATTCAAAATTAAGAGTCATGGGGTTTGACATTTCTATTGTCGAACCCGCCCTCTTATAAATCAGGTTGAGTTATAACAAGGACGTAAGTAACAGATGTTTAGGATCCAGAAGTGGGGCCTAATTATTTTAAGGGTTTTATCATTTGTGGGGGCATCTTGGGGTTTTTACTAATATTTGTTTCGATTATTATTATCATGACTAACTATTAACATTTAAGAATATTAATTTTTATTATTGTTAATATTAATAGGATTAGTATTAAGATTAATTAGGTTTTTTATTATAATTAGGTTTTAATAAACATATATATTAGAATTAATATTAATACTATTATTTAGGGTACTATTATTATTAATTTTGATAGAATTGTCATTTATTATTACTAGTTTCCATCATTACTATTTAATTATTAGTATTTTATTTTACTATTATTATTTTTAGTTATTATTATTAGGTTGTTAAAATAAAAATAAAACAAAAAAAAGGGAAAAAAGTTTGTTGGTAAACATCCAAGGGCCCAAGAATGCAAAAGAAACGTGAAAGAAAAGGTTGAGAAATAGAAGAAAGATCAAGAAATAGCAAGATTGGATTGATTCCAAATCAAATATTCTTGGCATTAAAAACAAGGTTTCTGATCAAAATTATGGACCTAATTCATAATACTATAAAGAGAGAATCGATCCAAAGCATAGGGGTTCGGACCTTGGCCTCCAAAACACTGAACCGGAGTAAAAAAAATAAAAAAATCAAAACTGTTCTTGGAGACACAATCCAATTCGAGCGAAACCAAGCATCCAAAACGATTCCATGGAGTTTTCTGAGTGAATCCCAACCTCTATCATCAACCAAAACGCGCTGAAGAACACTCAACAAGTCACGGTTTATACTCTTTTCTTTTAGTTTCGATTTTGCCCTTACATGTGCATTTAACGTAATTTGATTGTGTTTTGTGTTGAGAATGAAGTTTTGAAGCTGCCTGGATAGTTTAATTGGGTTCTAAGTACAGGTTTGAAGGTGCACCATTGTTAGGGTTTCGTATCCTTCAAATTGGGGCTTCTGATTAGACGCGATTTTGGGCCAAATCGACGAGCATGCTGTGTTCGTGATACCGTATATACTTGTTCTGGATTATTTTTGTGGGTTGATTGGTGTCGAGTCGCGAGTTTAGGGGAGGAGAACATATAGCCACGCAAAGCAACCGTTGCTATAGGCCTGTAATTTTTCCAGAAAAATTTGACGAAGAAGAAGCACATGTGAACGTGCGTTGGTTTTATTTTAAATGGTCTTTACGACGTTTAAGGGTTCATCTACGAAGCGCCCCAATCAAATATCACCAAGAGAATCTGGAGTGAATGGGAAAGCACATACGTCTATCACAATTCGAACACGGGTTCGAACCCCGCTTGTGACGTATTATTTTTCCTATTTCTTTGCATTGACAAAGCTTGCAGATCCGGTGCTTCCTATGCACACGCGCTCACCATGCACCCCCAGCATATGGCCATTAGATCTGTCCTTAGGCCAATCCAACGCATATGGAATGGGGGGATCACAATGGACCCTCAAGAACGTGATCCACAGGATAATTGCCAGGTTTTTCTCAATATAATTTTTTATAGTTTTTATATTAATTTAGATTAGGTTGTAGTTAATTATATCTAGATCTAATTATTTAGTTTATTTAATTAGAATAAAAATAATGAAATTAATTAAGAAAATTAGTGTTAGGGTTATAATCTTCCTCAATTATTTTCCCGTTTCTCTTGATTTAATTAATTTTAATCAATTTTAATTAATATTAAGTCACAAAAAACCTAGAAAGGTTATGTACATTAGGGTTTGCCCAATCCCATTACCATTTGGGTAAAAATATTAATTTAATTAATTCTTTAATAATTCTCTCCTCGACCCGACTAAAGCTATTAGTCGCATTAGACGAGAGATAAAAAAATATATAATTTAAAATACATTCAATTTGCTGCCCGCGACGATCGAATCTATCGATCTGAGTAACCAGCAATACCCCATTAATCCGTTTGCTATACTGATCAAATCTATTGATCATCGCATCTAACGGTAACATATCAAACCAGGGTTGTACGCCCAAAACATCCAAAACCCACTAAACCACGACACTACGGATTTTCATCCTTTCCAATCAGGCAACTCAAAATGCCTTTCAAATCAAATTCAAAACTACGATAGGCCATTCAAAAAGCCTTCAAACACCTCCATAATCAATTCTAAGGCGTACAACCTTGTGCCCGAACTACGTTGACTCTGATCCTCCATAAGGAGGTACGTAGGCACTTGGTAACAAGGCGAGTCTCCCCCCTTAAAATCTCAATTCAGTTTTAAATCTTAATTTTTACCCTTTTCATTTCATTAGCTATAAACCTTATCTTTTGCCCTAAACCTCTATCTTTAAATGTTAGCCTTTAGGAAAGGGTTGAGGGTGCCTAACACCTTCCCTCAACCTGATTATAATAACTTACCCTGAATCTCGTATCTGCGTAGGGTTTCCTATTCGCCCTTCAGAATAGGTGGCGACTCTAAAACCTTCAAATTTAAGGCAGGTTGCTACAGCTGGCGACTTTGCTGGGGAAATACACTATAGGTGAATTATTATGCTCCTAGGTTTTGGCAGGGTTTAGGTTTAGTAAATTATTTAGGTTTATGGCTAGCTATTAGGGTTTGGCTAATTTGCCAAAATTAGGGTTGTGGATTAGTTTTTAGGTTTTTTTCATTTCTATTTAAATATTTATTTATTTATTTACAACTTCCATTTACAGTAATTATAGCAATTTAAATGAATATTCGTTTACTTTAATATTTGTTGCTGTACTGCAATTCTGGAGCTACAAATGGCAGGATTTGGGGATCAGGTTCTTATAAATATTTAAATTAAATTTTATTTATTTATTTACGGTTTTTATTTACAGTAATTATTTATAGTAATTTAAATAAATGTTTATTTAAATGATTATTTGTTTTACTGTAAATTTTGGGGATATATAAATTGTTGTTAAACCTAAGCGTGGGAATTATAATAATGACCAGAGGGGAATTACATCGCCTACGAGTCTTGTTATAATTCCACTCAGAGTGGGTTGAATATCCGGAAAGGTCTGATACGAGGCTCGACCTTGTTGAGGGCTGGACTTGGTATTTGGCTGATCTCTCTGGGAACCTACCCCTAAAACTCGAACCTCATGGATAAATGAGTTGTCCTAAAATCCAAAGAGACAAAAAGTCTCGGCGGCTACGAACGACCCCATGAGACCTTCTAGAACATACCAATGGGAAGGGTAGGCACCCTAAGCCGTTACGTCGAACCTATGAACCTAGGGCTTATATGCTTACGTGCTTATTATATATGTGCAATTTATATACTGCGAATGCCTTGCATTTTAATTTTTGCAGGTACTCCTACGCGTTCCCTGGCCTGCAGGGACTACGTTTTCAAGACCATGTCCTTCCCATAAAGGACACCTCCATTTAGGCACGTTGATTGGCCTCTCGATGGCCATGAGACTTAGTGACTGTCATGAACGGTCACTCCGCGCCTGTATCTACACACTCCCTAGCCTATAGGGACTTTCCTTATATATCCTTGCATCATTTACGCACGTCGATTGGCCTCTCGAAGGCCATGCGATCTAGTGACTACTTTGTGAAGGATAGAAAAACACTTAGAAAGGGGGGGGTTTGAATAAGTGTAGCTTTAAAAACTTGACAGATAAAAATAAATTGCACAGTTATTTTTATCCTGGTTCGTTGTTAACTAAACTACTCCAGTCCACCCCCGCAGAGATGATTTACCTCAACTGAGGATTTAATCCACTAATCGCACGGATTACAATGGTTCTCCACTTAGTCAGCAACTAAGTCTTCCAGAGTCTTCTGATCACACACTGATCACTCCAGGAACAACTGCTTAGATACCCTCTAAGACTTTCTAGAGTATTCTGATCCACACGATCACTCTAGTTACAACCTGCTTAGATAACCTCTAAGACTTCCTAGAGTATTCTGATCCACACGATCACTCTAGTTCCTTACAACTTAATGTAATCAATTCTAAGAGTATTACAATTGCTTCTTAAAAGCTATAATCACAAACTGTGATATTTCTCTTAACGTTTAAGCTTAATCTCACTAATATATTACAACAGCAATGTAGTGAGCTTTGATGAAGATGAAGATTCTGAGCTTTGAGTAGAACAGAGTTTCAGCAAGTTAATATGAGTTGTTTTTGTTCAGAATCGTTAACCTTGCTTCTCATCAGAACTTCATATTTATAGGCGTTGGAGAAGATGACCGTTGAGTGCATTTAATGCTTTGCGTGTTCCGTACAGCATCGCATTTAATGTTATACGCTTTTGTCAACTACCTCGAGCCTTGTTCACGCTGTGTCTACTGACGTTGCCTTTAATAGCTTTTAACGTTCCTTTTGTCAGTCAGCGTAGCTTGCCACTTGTACTTCCTTCTGATCTGATGTTTGTGAATACAACGTTTGAATATCATCAGAGTCAAACAGCTTGGTGCAAAGCATCTTCTGATCTTCTGACCTTGAAGTGCTTCTGTGCGTGATACCATCAGAACTTCAGTGCTTCTGATCTCATGTTCTTCTGATGCTTCCGTAGACCCATGTTCTGATTCTGCTTCGAACATCTTCTGATGTCTTGCCAGACCATGTTCTGATGTTGCATGCTGAACCCTTGAGACAAAGCTTCTGAGCGCTGAATTATGCATACTCTTTATATATTTCCTGAAAAGGAAATTGCATTGGATTAGAGTACCATATTATCTTAAGCAAAATTCATATTATTGGTATCATCAAAACTAAGATAATTGATCAGAACAAATCTTGTTCTAACAATCTCCCCCTTTTTGATGATGACAAAAACATATATAAATGATATGAATTTGCGATCAGAAAGAGCAGACGGCAAAAGACAAATTACACAGCTATAGCATAAGCATATGAATATGTCTCCCCCTGAGATTAACAATCTCCCCCTGAGATAAATAATCTCCCCCTGAAATAAATACTCGAAGAACTTTAATAAAAGACTTCCCTGATTATTTCGGTAGAGACGATCACATAAGCTTTTGTCTTCAGAGAATTCATAGCTTCTGACTTCTGCTTCCATTGGACAGCTTCAGAACTAGAATTTCTTTAGATCCCTAGAACACTCACAGCTTCTGATTCCTGCTTCCATCTAGGACAGCTTCAGAACTTGAATTTCTTTGATCTTCAGAACATTCACAGCTTCTGATTTCTGCTTCCATTTAGGACAGCTTCAGAACTTGAATTTCTTTGATCTTCAGAACATTCACAGCTTCTGATTTCTGCTTCCATTTAGGACAGCTTCAGAACTTGAGTTTTCTGGATCTTTAGAACATTCACAGCTTCTGATTTCTGCTTCCCTCGGATAGCTTCAGAGCTTTGAATTTCTACCAACATCACTTCATGCTAGATTTGTATCAGAACATTGTTGAATGTACCAGAGCATCATCAGAGCATCTCTACATCCTGAAATGTTACAGAACAAAAACTAAATGACAAAAGTCAGCATGAACGAGTCAGAACATAAAATGTATATTAGAACACATGATATGTATCAGAGCCATATAGGCTAAAATAATGTATCAGAGCAAATAGAATTTTGTCAGAGCAAATAGACAAATATGAATCAAATTCTATTATCAGTGCTTCTGATTTATTCTTCTTTCTTGCTTCTGATTTCTGAAGCTTGACAGCACTTAGCTTGCTTCAGTTTCCATGAGCTTATTCTTTTTACAGAATAACACTTCTTTTGGTTTTGCTTCTTGTGTTTGCTTTGAAGATTCTCTTCACTTCTTTATACCTGCAAAACACTTAAACCATATAGAACTTGCAGTTCTTGTTAGTAAATGTGTGGGAGCTTTACCCAGCAACTGATAGATTAATCAAATCATTTATCATTTATCTTCTCCCCCTTTTTGTCATAACATCAAAAAGAATATTTCAAAAGATTCAGATGAATAAAACGACAAATAAAATCACTGGAATGTAAAAACAAAGAAACTTTTCATTGATAATCGAAAAGAAAGATTACAAAAGAGGAATGCAGGAAAACAGATGCAACAAGGAAAGAAAACTACACAGACCAAAGACTAAGATCCTAGCCTACGCAAAATCCGCGCCAGAACATCATGAATCCCGTCAGTGCTTGTAGCTTGCCTTGCCATGAAGGAGCGAAACTCAGCATTGGCTACTTCTTGCGCGTCCAAACGAGAAGCCAGCATAGCTTGATTCTGATGAAGAGCTTCCAAGGTCTCCATCAGAGCTGAGGTTTCACCAGAAGAAGAGGCACCTGAATTTCTGCCAAAAGGGACAGCAATCTCAGCAGGGTGATCTTCTGGGAGATCTTCAGCTTGTCCATCTTCCATTTCCTCATCTGAGTCTGACTCAGAAGTAGCCTTAGCATATTCTGGTTCAGGCAGCTCAGAAGTTCCAACTTCCAACGCTTGAAGAATAGCTGCTAGGTTTGTTGGAGGAGTAGGACCAGCAACTTCAGCAGGATAAACCACTACTGGAAAGACCATGTGAGGTGCTTTTACAGAAGGGTTCATTCTGAACCAGTTAAACAGCCACTGAAAATCTCCAGTCAGCACAGGAAACCATGGTTTCCACACCACGATGTCTCTGCAGAGATTTTCTTCTTCCAACTCATCTGCAGGTATCTTCTTCTCAAGAACACTTCTGTTCCTGATGAGATGGTGATAGCTGCTTTCACCAACTTCCAACCGAAGACCACGAATACCAGGAGCTTCAGACATGATCCTTCTCTGAGTGTCTGTAGCCTTAACCAGAAAATCCTGACGAAAGGTATCCCAAAGGTTGCTTGTAGCATACTCATCCAGATGGTTTAGGTGAGCAGCACCCAGAATCTCCAACCAGCCATTTACATCAGAATGTAAAAGCTCCAGAAATGATTGAGAGGTAGGGGTTGGAGGGTTGACAGTGAACCTGGAGTCGGGAAAAACAACACTATAGGGATTAGGTGTTCTGGTGGGAAAAGGGTGTGAGAGAGATGAAGAAATATCTGATGGATGGGTTGAAGGAAAGGAGATATCAGATGGTGAAGAAGGTGGTTCCGAGAGGATGAATGAGGAGGAAGAGGTGGTGGAGGTATGTGAAGAGGGAGGTGATTGAGGGATACCGTCAAGGGGTTGATACACACGTCTAGAGTAATTTCCAGACATCATAGCTTCAAACGGGTTCACTTTGAGAGGGTCATAGGTGATCCTTACTCTTTTTGGTTTGGTTTCTGGTTCAGCAGTTGCCTTTCTCTTTTGTTTCCGATCATTATCTTGATTTCCAGAGCTTGACGATGGATTCATGATGAAGTTGCAGATATTGGAAACTGCTAGGGTTTATGATATGAATGCAAAGAGAGAGAACGAAAAAGAAACTGAATGCAAAGTGAGAGAAATATAAGAGGGAAAAGAAACGTTTGAAGAATATAAAAAGAAAACTGAAAGAGAGTAAATGATGAAAAGCATTTAATGTTACGTGACGTGAGGAGAGATAATAATGACAAAAGACGTGATTTGCACAGTTACCTAAGTAGACGTCCCCTCAACTGCACGCACGCTTGTCCAGGAATAGTGAACACGTGTTTACCATCTGGATAGCCAGTTACAGCTGTTTTGCTTTTAAAGAGATTCTGAATCAACTTAGACAATGAAACGTTAGTAATAACTGAATCACAATTTCTAATTGATTTCAATCAGAACTTCTTAAAAAAAAATTCAATTCAGAAGATACCCATACATAAAAACTTCTCATCTTCTCATTCTGGGCTTGTTTCTGAAGACCCATTTTGTACCTAGTATATTGAATCCATCTGGTCTAGGAACAAGATCCCAAACATCATTTCTTGTAAACTGATTCAGTTCTTCTTGCATAGCAATTATCCAGTCTGGATCTTCTAGAGCATGATCAACAGAAGTTGGCTCGATCAAAGATACAAGACCTAATTGACAGTCTGCATTGTTCTTAAGGAATGCTCTTGTTCTGATTGGATCATCCTTCTTTCCAAGAATGACATCTTCTGAATGACCAGAAATGAGTCTGGATGATCTTCTGACAGATGGTTCTTCAGAAATGCTTAGATTCTCCAGAGAAGCTGATACTTGATCTTCAGATTCTTTGCTTCTGAGAAGCTCTGCTTCTGATGCATTTCTTCTTGGCTCAACAACTTCTGATATATCAATATCACAATCTGCAAAATTATCAAACTGCTTTGGTTTTTCAGAACCAAGCTTATCATCAAACCTGATATTGATTGATTCTTCCACAATCAATGTTTCAGTATTGTATACTCTGTAGCCTTTTGAGCGTTCAGAATATCCAAGAAGGAAACATTTTTGTGCTTTGGAATCAAACTTACCAAGATGATCTTTAGTGTTCAGAATAAAGCATACACATCCAAACGGATGGAAATATGAAATGTTGGGCTTTTTATTCTTCCACAATTCATAAGGAGTCTTATTTAGAATAGGTCTGATAGAGATTCTATTCTGAATATAGCATGCAGTGTTTATTGCTTCTGCCCAGAAATGCTTAGCCATATTGGTTTCATTGATCATGGTTCTGGCCATTTCTTGCAGAGTCCTATTCTTTCGTTCTACAACTCCATTTTGCTGTGGAGTTCTAGGACAAGAGAAATCATGGGCAATACCATTTTCTTTGAAGAATTCTTCAAAGGATCTGTTCTCAAATTCACCACCATGATCACTTCTGACCTTTATGATTTTACACTCTTTTTCAGATTGAATCTGAATGCAGAAATTAAAGAACACTGAATGAGACTCATCCTTGTGTTTCAAGAAATTTACCCACGTCCAGCGGCTATAATCAGCTACGATGACTAATCCATATTTCTTCCCTCTGACAGATGCTGTTTTGACTGGGCCAAACAGATCAATGTGCAAGAGTTCTAATGGCCTTGAGGTAGAAACAACATTCTTGGACTTGAATGCAGGTTTGGAGAACTTGCCCTTCTGACATGCTTCACAAAGAGCATCTGATTTAAATTTCAGATTAGGGAGTCCTCTGACAAGATCCAGTTTGTTAATCTGAGAAATCTTTTCCAAACTAGCATGACCTAATCTTCTGTGCCAGACCCACTGCTCTTCAGAAACAGACATAAGACAAGTCACCTTCTGACTCATAAGATCTTGCAGATCTGTCTTATAAATGTTGTTCTTCCTCTTGCCTATAAATAGGATTGAGCCATCCTTCTGATTTACAGCCTTGCAAGACTTTTGATTAAAGATTATATCATAACCATTGTCACTCAATTGACTGATAGATAAGAGGTTATGTGTTAATCCTTCTACAAGAAGTACATTAGAAATGGAAGGAGAGTTACCAGACTTTATAGTTCCAGAGCCAATTATCTTGCCCTTCTGATCTCCTCCAAACTTGACTTCTCCTCCAGACTTAAGCACCAGGTCTTGGAACATAGACCTTCTTCCTGTCATGTGTCGTGAGCATCCAGAGTCCAGGTACCACGACATGTTGTGCTTTGTCCTTTTTGCAGCCAAGGATATCTGCAATAGGAATAATCTTATCCTTAGGTACCCACATTTTCTTGGGTCCTTTCTTGTTAGATTTTCTCAAGTTCTGAATGAACTTGGGTTTAACATTGTAAGCAATAGGAGGAACAGCATGATAATTTTTAATGTGAGTTTCATGATATTTCCTAGGTTGTGTCACATGCTTTTTGGTGTGTGTTATGTGAAAACTTTGAGCATGTGAAGTGTGCCTAATATCATGGGAGTGGCCATACTTGAACTGATCATACAATGGCTTGTATGTGAATTTCATTTCATCAACAGGTTCAAGTTTGTATGGGGTTTCACCCTCAAAACCAATGCCGACTCTTTTGTTTCCAGACACAGCATATATCATAGAAGCTAGCTGACTTCTGCCAATACTTCTAGATAAGAACTTCCTGAAACTTAAATCATATTCTTTCAGAATATGGTTTAGACTAGGAGTGGATTTTTCTGAATCAGAAGGAGATCCAACATTATTGGATAATTTTAAAAGTTTTTCTTTTAATTCAGAATTCTCCAACTCAAGCTTCTTTGTTTCAAATTCAAATAGCTTTTTCAGCTTTTTGTATTTGAGACTAATCTGAGACTTGAATTCCAGAAGTTCAGTTAGACCGGAAACTAACTCATCTCTAGTAAGTTCAGAAAATACCTCTTCAGAATCTGATTCTGATGTAGATTCTGATCCGTCATCTTCTGTCGCCATCAGCGCACAGTTAGCCTGCTCATCTTCAGAGTCTGAATCATCTTCTGACTCATCCCAGGTTGCCATAAGACCTTTCTTCTTATGAAACTTCTTCTTGGGATTTTCCTTCTGAAGTTTTGGACATTCATTCTTGAAGTGTCCAGGCTCATTGCATTCATAGCACATGACCTTCTTCTTGTCAAATCTTCTGTCATCAGAAGATTCTCCACGTTCAAATTTCTTTGAACTTCTGACGCCTCTGAACTTCCTTTGCTTGTTCTTCCAGAGTTGATTTAGCCTTCTGGAAATCAAGGACAATTCATCTTCTTCTTCAGATTCTGATTCTTCAAGATCTTCTTCTCTAGCCTGAAAAGCGTTAGTGCATTTCTTGATATTGGATTTTAATGCAATAGACTTACCTTTCTTTTGAGGCTCATTTGCGTCCAGCTCTATTTCATGGCTTCTCAAGGCACTGATAAGCTCTTCCAGAGAAACTTCATTCAGATTCTTTGCAATCTTGAATGCAGTCACCATAGGACCCCATCTTCTGGGTAAGCTTCTGATGATCTTCTTTACGTGATCAGCCTTGGTGTATCCCTTGTCAAGAACTCTCAATCCAGCAGTAAGAGTTTGAAATCTTGAAAACATCTTTTCAATGTCTTCATCATCCTCCATCTTGAAGGCTTCATACTTCTGGATTAAAGCGAGAGCTTTAGTCTCCTTGACTTGAGCATTTCCTTCATGAGTCATTTTCAAGGACTCATATATGACATAGGCCGTTTCCCTGTTAGATATCTTCTCATACTCAGCATGAGAGATAGCATTCAGCAAAACAGTTCTGCATTTATGATGATTCCTGAAAAGCTTCTTCTGATCATCACTCATTTCTTGCCTTGTCAGCTTTACGCCACTGGCATTTACCGGATGTTTGTAACCATCCATCAGAAGATCCCATAGATCACCATCAAGACCAAGAAAGTAACTTTCCAGTTTATCTTTCCAGTATTCAAAGTTTTCACCATCAAATACCGGCGGTCTAGTATAACCATTGTTACCGTTGTGTTGCTCAGCAGAGCCAGATGTAGATGTAGACTTTGCAGTTTCATCAGCCATCTTTTACTGAAGCGTTTTTCTCTTCCTGAATCTTTTCTAAACACGGTTAAGTGCTTGCACCTTAGAACCAGGCTCTGATACCAATTGAAGGATAGAAAAACACTTAGAAAGGGGGGGTTGAATAAGTGTAGCTTTAAAAACTTGACAGATAAAAATAAATTGCACAGTTATTTTTATCCTGGTTCGTTGTTAACTAAACTACTCCAGTCCACCCCCGCAGAGATGATTTACCTCAACTGAGGATTTAATCCACTAATCGCACGGATTACAATGGTTCTCCACTTAGTCAGCAACTAAGTCTTCCAGAGTCTTCTGATCACACACTGATCACTCCAGGAACAACTGCTTAGATACCCTCTAAGACTTTCTAGAGTATTCTGATCCACACGATCACTCTAGTTACAACCTGCTTAGATAACCTCTAAGACTTCCTAGAGTATTCTGATCCACACGATCACTCTAGTTCCTTACAACTTAATGTAATCAATTCTAAGAGTATTACAATTGCTTCTTAAAAGCTATAATCACAAACTGTGATATTTCTCTTAACGTTTAAGCTTAATCTCACTAATATATTACAACAGCAATGTAGTGAGCTTTGATGAAGATGAAGATTCTGAGCTTTGAGTAGAACAGAGTTTCAGCAAGTTAATATGAGTTGTTTTTGTTCAGAATCGTTAACCTTGCTTCTCATCAGAACTTCATATTTATAGGCGTTGGAGAAGATGACCGTTGAGTGCATTTAATGCTTTGCGTGTTCCGTACAGCATCGCATTTAATGTTATACGCTTTTGTCAACTACCTTGAGCCTTGTTCACGCTGTGTCTACTGACGTTGCCTTTAATAGCTTTTAACGTTCCTTTTGTCAGTCAGCGTAGCTTGCCACTTGTACTTCCTTCTGATCTGATGTTTGTGAATACAACGTTTGAATATCATCAGAGTCAAACAGCTTGGTGCAAAGCATCTTCTGATCTTCTGACCTTGAAGTGCTTCTGTGCGTGATACCATCAGAACTTCAGTGCTTCTGATCTCATGTTCTTCTGATGCTTCCGTAGACCCATGTTCTGATTCTGCTTCGACCATCTTCTGATGTCTTGCTAGACCATGTTCTGATGTTGCATGCTGAACCCTTGAGACAAAGCTTCTGAGCGCTGAATTATGCATACTCTTTATATATTTCCTGAAAAGGAAATTGCATTGGATTAGAGTACCATATTATCTTAAGCAAAATTCATATTATTGTTATCATCAAAACTAAGATAATTGATCAGAACAAATCTTGTTCTAACACTTTGAACAGTCACCATGTGCTTACATCTACGCGTTCCCTAGCCTGTAGGGATTATATTTCTAAAAAACGCATCCTTCATACGAAGGACATCGTTGTTAGCATACGTCAATTGGCCTCTCGATGGCCATGCGATTCGGTGACTATCTTGAACGGTCACCCAATGCTTACAACTACGTATCCCCTAGCCGGTAGGGATTCTATTTCTAAAAAAAAATATCAAATCCCTCATACGAAGGACAACTTCATTAGCATGCGTTCGATTGGCCTCTCGATGGCTATGAGATATAGTGAGTGTCCTGAACAGTCACTCCATGTTTGTTTCCGCGCACCCTCTAACTTGTAGGGTTTGGATTCCCATCTCTACGTCTTTCATCCCTATCCTGTAGGAATTTCTCTTCATCTGATATCGTCCTTAGATAGGTTGTGTTCCGCACAGAGAACCTTCCCACCAAAGACAACTTCATTGGTACACGTCGATTGGCCTCTCGATGGCCATGAGACTTGGCGACTGTCTTGAACGGTCACCAGCCGCCACCTTCTGCATACTCTCGAATCTAAGGGATTTCCCTTAGCGTGTCATAACATTTATCCTGCAAAGACTCCACGAGGGTCTAATGTCGCCTCTAAGGCCATCCCTAGGATCATATGTTACACGTCTGCATTGCATACAAGGAGTTACAACACAAGAGGTCTCTCGCATACGCATGCATTTGCATTTTCATGCATTCACACATTTACATTTGCATCTTCGCACGCATCCACCCGTTCCGTGCTAGCCGATTTCCCGAGACTCACAAAGAAAAAGGATCATAGACTATGGATAAAGGAGGATAAATTATTGAGAATGATCTTAGTCTTGCTAAGAAAAAGAGGATGTCTTTCACCATGCCAGCCGCATGTCCATGCCTTGTCATAACAGGATTATAAATACAATAAAGGTTTTCATCGAGCGAGGATTAGTTCAACAAAGAGTTCCCTCATAGATACACTCAAGATGTATCTAGTCATAAAGGGGTTCATCTTAGAACATATCAAACTTTCAAGGACGCTCTACGATAACCTGGGGGCAAGGATTAGTCCAACTGGGGCAAAATCCTAAACAAAGATGCATAACTACGATGGAGGGAGGGCGACATGTGTTAACTCCACACCAAGGGAAAAAGGGGTCATAGATTTCCTTTATCAATCTACAAAATCTGGAGGTCGCAAATGGTGTAATACTATCCTTAGGAAAAGCAAAAGAGGTTCAGTCAAAGGAAACTCATGAAGTTCCGATACGACAAAAACCCACCGCTAACAATTTATTCTCAACAGGTTTGACGTGCCTAAGGATGATTCGAGGTTACCCTTTACTTCTGCAAGTCCATGAACTAAGGAGTAAAACAAGGTCAAACGGATTTACAAAGGAGATTGTCCCTAGGATCAATAGGTTTTTGTCATGCTAAGAATTTCAACCCCTACGATCGCTAAGTGTACTCAGGATAAAAGTTGGCCTTCAGATTAGTAATTCTAATGGGACAACCATGCAGGTTTTGGAGTCAATTCATTCACTCACTACTACGAGTTTACACTCGTACACTTCTATTCTATTCTATTTCAAAGTTATGGTTATTAACAGACTTGAGGGAGAATGAAGAACACAAATAACTAAGTCCGGCTAAATATATGCTTTCAAGGTAAGACCGAGCCGAGGATGTACAGGCATTGTTTCAATTCCCAAACAGTGGAGATATAAGGATGTTAATCCCTCGTCACCCCCTCGAGCCAGGAGTTGGAGATTTTTTCTACTTTTCAAATAAACCTTGATTTTAACCAGGGACAGGGTAGATTTCAATCAATCCAATGGTGTATTTTGATTGTCAAGAGAATAGGTCAATTCAAGCAAGGGTTCAAGCATATGGATCAAGCAAAGCAAAGGTTCAAGCATATCTTCTTTCTCGCATTCATCCAAGATCGAGGAAGCAATGGAGATAATATTCACAACATCTTCTTCCTCAACACATCATTCAAAGATCGAGCAAATATCTAAGTCGAAGCTCGCAAATCAACATAGCAGTCACAATATGCAAAAGAAAAGGAGAAAAACGCCCGCTAAGTCAAAATGCAAAATTTCATAAAAGAAAAAAACAAGGCGACTTAGGCAAAAAATTAGGGCATCCCGATGGATCAAATTTAAAAGAATTGGTTCATGCAAAAATAAGGGATAAAAACAAAACAAAGGCGAAATACAAAGGATAATCTTGTGACTGTTAAATCATCGAAGCTTCTCATTCATTGCTTGGATCTTTACAACATTTTTCATCAGTGCTTGGATCTCCACTAAGGCTTCTGTTCAACATCAAAACTGAAGCGATTTTCTTGCAAACAAAGCACATTCATTGGATTAGGCGAATTCTTAGGATCTGAAGAACATCAAGGAGAAAGGGGTGGGATAAATAAAATTTTGAGCCTTATATCCGTTGTTTCTTAAAACCACGAACCAGGCCAAGTTACAACATTCAAAAGTCCTAATTGAGGCAAGGTTAACCACGAAAGCATACTAAGCAGGATTCTGTTATACTGACTCCTGAAGTTTGTTAAAACTATTTCTAACCGCTACGCTTTTTCAAGCATTCATTTCTAATCATCCAGTCCTAATTCATAACGGACTTCGATTTCAAAAACTGGCATACGCGTCGCATTGGAGTTACTTCTCAAAGGGTACAACGTCATCTGCGAGTATACACTTAGCATCGAGGAGATCTCGAAATTGGTTTAATCAAAGGCGATCTTTCTAATAAAGACTCTGGAATGGGGGGAATCACATCTAGGGGGTTCCCCTTAACAGGGGAAAAATTTCAAGCGTCGCAGGGGCATACGAGCAAAAATCCTATTAACTAGGGACATTCATCCTAAGGTTCAAGCGATTCGGGTCACATCTCGAAGCAATCAGGGGCATGTCAAACATGGGAAGAATTCAAATTCAAAAGGATAGCACACTATGGATAGCCCTCCATATCCTGGAGATCAAGGGCACACCCTTCAATCCAAATGTCGAAGCATATGACAAGGTTATTTCTCGGGGCACTTCCCTCATAACTTGGAGATCATAGGCATCTTTTTCCACTAAACATTGGGGCATTGGATATAAAACCCATAAGGTAAACAATTCAAAGGTGTGGAGAACCTCTAAGGTTAAAGGTGTGGAGAACCGCGAAAGGTTAAAAGCGCGGAGAACCTCAAAGGTTAAAAGCGTGGAGTAGTTCAAAGGGGCAAACCGGGGCAATGAGCACAAAAAAAAGAAAAAAAGGTGTTCCCACACTTTGCAAATCTTTCTCCTAACTACGATCTTCAAAAACAGGTATTGGGAAATCGCACTGGCATCAAACAAACCTACAACTCCAGCGAGCTATATACGCTTTGGTTATCAACAACCTATCATTGGAGCATCATGCAAGTACATATAAGTCATGCATTACATACATTGACTGATACGTCACACTATACCTTTTCAGTTAGTCTTCTTTAAGACAAATCTTACGATCCTTTCTATGAACCTTTTTAGGTAGTCTTCTTTAAGGCGTTTCTTTTCTAAGAACCTTTCTAGGTAGTCTTCTCTAAGACAATCATCACCATTTCCAAGAACCTTTATAGGTAGTCTTCTTTAAGACATTCTCTTTCCAAGAACCTTTTTAGGTAGTCTTCTTTAAGACGTTCCCTTCCTAAGAACCTTTCTAGGTAGTCTTTTCTAAGACATTCATTGTCATTCCAAGAACCATTTTAGGTAGTCTCTCTAAGACATCTTTTCGGCCTTTCCAGGTAGTCTTCTTCAAGACATTCCTTATCTTATCCAAGAACCTTTTTAGGTAGTCTTTTAAAGACAGTTTTCAGCCTCTCCAGGTAATCTTCTTTAAGACATTCCTCATTCGTTGCTAAAAATCTTTTCAGATAGTCTTCTTCAAGACAAACATTCACATCCATTCCAGAAACCTTTTTAGGTAGTCTTATAGAAGATATTACTTCGTTCCATTCGTTACATCAATCAAACATATACATAAAAATAAGCATTATCCACATACATAAACATTACCAAGCCAGCATAAGCATAGTCATGGTATAGGTGCAAGCATGGATTAAACAAATTCAATGGGTTTAAGGGGATAAAATCTTGGGATCGACATCAACATCAACATACATACGCATTAGCACATACATATCATCAAGTGCATTCACATACTACAAAAGTCCAGTTTCCGACCACGTGTCATGAGTTTCCAACCCTCGTGTTGTGATAGGTGTGTTTTCCGACCCACGTGTCGTGAGTGTCCAACCCTCGTGTTGTGATAGGTGTGTTTTCTGACCCACGTGTCGTGAGTTTCCAACCCTCGTGTTGTAATAGGTGTATTTTCCGACCCACGTGTCGTGAGTTTCCAACCCTCGTGTTGTAATAGGTGTATTTTCCGACCCACACGTCGTGAGTTTCCAACCCTCATGTTGTAATAGGAGTGTTTCCGACCCTCGTGTCGTGAGTGTCCAACCCTCGTGTTGTGATAGGTGTGTTTTCCAACCCACGTGTCGTGAGTTTCCAACCCTCGTGTTGTGATAGGTGTATGTTCCGACCCTCGAGTCGTGAGTTTCTAAACATATCGTTTCCTTTCCGACCCTCGAGTCGTGAGTCTCCAAACAGGTGAATCTTTTTCATGCAGGTAAGTTTGCTAGAACTATAGCAAATGGTTACTCTTATGCAGGTACGCTTGTCAGAACCATGGCAGGTAATTCCTTTGGTGCAGGTGAAATTTGTCCAAACCAGGGCAAATGATCCAAATGGTGTAGGTGAAATTTGTCCGAACCAGGGCAAATGATCCAAATGGTGCAGGTGAAATTTGTCCGAACCAGGGCAAATGATCCTATTGGTGCAGGTGAGTTTGCGATAACCCTCGCAAATGATCCTAATGGTGCAGGTGATTTTGCTATAACCCTAGCAAATTATCCTAATGGTGCAGGTGAGTTTGCTATAACCATAGCAAATGATCCTATTCGTGCAGGTGAGTTTGTGATAACCCTCGCAAATGATCCTATTGGTGTAGGTGAGTTTGCTATAACCCTAGCAAATTATCCTAATGGTGCAGGTGAGCTTGTTAGAATCATAACAAGTGATCCCTCTTACAAGTCCTCGCTATGTAAGACTCGGGCTTTAGCAGGACGGTTCTTTTCTCTCACGCTCGAGCATAAGATTTTCAAAGGTTTCTTCAATTGGGTTTATCACGTTAGTCCCTCGGCAGTGATCTTCTCCAAAACATCATCAATAACAAGCAAAGGTTTTATTTTTCTTTTCCAAATTTACTAACATACTTCAACTAACATAACTAACAATCATGCATCATTCAACTAACATATCTCATCCATACATAATGCATATACATACATCACTCTCATTTATTTTGAGAAGCTCACTGCATCATACATCGCATGCATCATAACATTGCATAAAATTCAGATTTCCTTTTTAGGCTATGCTACAATCAAAGCACCTGGTTCCTCCCGAAAAACATTGGCTGTACCTTCTGAAAAATGGTATCTACCTTGGGTGGCATCTTCAAGCCCATTTCCCACGGAAATTCTTCCTGACAAATGCAAATTTCAGGGCATTTCGGTGTCCAATCATCTTCCGCCTTTAGATCACGATAGGCAGACGTGCCTATCCGACTCTTCAGGTTTAAGAAGATTGAACAGGGGCAGCTGTCATACCCCAAAATTTGCCCGATCAAATCTACGTCTGTTAACCCATCGAGATTCAAAATTAAGAGTCATGGGGTTTGACATTTCTATTGTCGAACCCGCCCTCTTATAAATCAGGTTGAGTTATAACAAGGACGTAAGTAACAGATGTTTAGGATCCAGAAGTGGGGCCTAATTATTTTAAGGGTTTTATCATTTGTGGGGGCATCTCGGGGTTTTTACTAATATTTGTTTCGATTATTATTATCATGACTAACTATTAACATTTAAGAATATTAATTTTTATTATTGTTAATATTAATAGGATTAGTATTAAGATTAATTAGGTTTTTTATTATAATTAGGTTTTAATAAACATATATATTAGAATTAATATTAATACTATTATTTAGGGTACTATTATTTATGGTACTATTATTATTAATTTTGATAGAATTGTCATTTATTATTACTAGTTTCCATCATTACTATTTAATTATTAGTATTTTATTTTACTATTATTATTTTTAGTTATTATTATTAGGTTGTTAAAATAAAAATAAAACAAAAAAAAGGGTTCGTAAACATCCAAGGGCCCAAGAATGCAAAAGAAACGTGAAAGAAAAGGTTGAGAAATAGAAGAAAGATCAAGAAATAGCAAGATTGGATTGATTCCAAATCAAATATTCTTGGCATTAAAAACAAGATTTCTGATCAAAATTATGGACCTAATTCATAATACTATAAAGAGAGAATCGATCCAAAGCATAGGGGTTCGGACCTTGGCCTCCAAAACACTGAACCGGAGTAAAAAAAATAAAAAAATCAAAACTGTTCTTGGAGACACAGTCCAATTCGAGCGAAACCAAGCATCCAAAACGATTCCATGGAGTTTTTTGAGTGAATCCCAACCTCTATCATCAACCAAAACACGCTGAAGAACACTCAACAAGTCACGGTTTATACTCTTTTCTTTTAGTTTCGATTTTGCCCTTACATGTGCATTTAACGTAATTTGATTGTGTTTTGTGTTGAGAATGAAGTTTTGAAGCTGCCTGGATAGTTTAATTGGGTTCTAAGTACAGGTTTGAAGGTGCACCATTGTTAGGGTTTCGTATCCTTCAAATTGGGGCTTCTGATTAGACGCGATTTTGGGCCAAATCGACGAGCATGCTGTGTTCGTGATACCGTATA
Organism: Vicia villosa; assembly: GCF_029867415.1. Classification (NCBI taxonomy): domain Eukaryota; kingdom Viridiplantae; phylum Streptophyta; class Magnoliopsida; order Fabales; family Fabaceae; genus Vicia; species Vicia villosa. The sequence goes on from NW_026706404.1 coordinate 175,584, forward strand.
TACTTGTTCTGGATTATTTTTGTGGGTTGATTGGTGTCGAGTCGCGAGTTTAGGGGAGGAGAACATATAGCCACGCAAAGCAACCGTTGCTATAGGCCTGTAATTTTTCCAGAAAAATTTGACGAAGAAGAAGCACATGTGAACGTGCGTTGGTTTTATTTTAAATGGTCTTTACGACGTTTAAGGGTTCATCTACGAAGCGCCCCAATCAAATATCACCAAGAGAATCTGGAGTGAATGGGAAAGCACATACGTCTATCACAATTCGAACACGGGTTCGAACCCCGCTTGTGACGTATTATTTTTCCTATTTCTTCGCATTGACAAAGCTTGCAGATCCGGTGCTTCCTATGCACACGCGCTCACCATGCACCCCCAGCATATGGCCATTAGATCTGTCCTTAGGCCAATCCAACGCATATGGAATGGGGGGATCACAATGGACCCTCAAGAACGTGATCCACAGGATAATTGCCAGGTTTTTCTCAATATAATTTTTTATAGTTTTTATATTAATTTAGATTAGGTTGTAGTTAATTATATCTAGATCTAATTATTTAGTTTATTTAATTAGAATAAAAATAATGAAATTAATTAAGAAAATTAGTGTTAGGGTTATAATCTTCCTCAATTATTTTCCCGTTTCTCTTGATTTAATTAATTTTAATCAATTTTAATTAATATTAAGTCACAAAAAACCTAGAAAGGTTATGTACATTAGGGTTTGCCCAATCCCATTACCATTTGGGTAAAAATATTAATTTAATTAATTCTTGAATAATTCTCTCCTCGACCCGATTAAAGCTATTAGTCGCATTAGACGAGAGATAAAAAAATATATAATTTAAAATACATTCAATTTGCTGCCCGCGACGATCGAATCTATCGATCTGAGTAACCAGCAATACCCCATTAATCCGTTAGCTATACTGATCAAATCTATTGATCATCGCATCTAACGGTAACATATCAAACCAGGGTTGTACGCCCAAAACATCCAAAACCCACTAAACCACGACACTACGGATTTTCATCCTTTCTAATCAGGCAACTCAAAATGCCTTTCAAATCAAATTCAAAACTACGATAGGCCATTCAAAAAGCCTTCAAACACCTCCATAATCAATTCTAAGGCGTACAACCTTGTGCCCGAACTACGTTGACTCTGATCCTCCATAAGGAGGTACGTAGGCACTTGGTAACAAGGCGAGTCTCCCCCCTTAAAATCTCAATTCAGTTTTAAATCTTAATTTTTACCCTTTTCATTTCATTAGCTATAAACCTTATCTTTTGCCCTAAACCTCTATCTTTAAATGTTAGCCTTTAGGAAAGGGTTGAGGGTGCCTAACACCTTCCCTCAACCTGATTATAATAACTTACCCTGAATCTCGTATCTGCGTAGGGTTTCCTATTCTCCCTTCAGAATAGGTGGCGACTCTAAAACCTTCAAATTTAAGGCAGGTTGCTACACTATCCATGAATGAATTGGAAAGAAACAGTCAAACAAGACTTTGTACCCAATGAGGGATGAACTCGATTGGGGATTTTCTCCTTCGTTTTGAGAGGAAAAACTAAAGAAACCTTCTTCCACGAGGGATGATCTCAGTGGGGAACTGGAGAAAGAATATGTTCTTTTTGCTTATGGGTGACAACCTACTGGAGAGATGACACGCCCGTACCTGTTTCTCTTTTTTTTTTTTTTGAGGATAGATATATCCTAAACAAGTGATTTTAAAGCATATATTGAAAAATGCAAGAATGCATAAATGATGTAAATATGATGAATGATGAATGTCATGAATGTCGCATGCATGCTGACGATACTGACAGACAGAGAAGCATGTACTGGAGAAGGATCGACGTCACAATACAACCAGATACTTGGTAAATGTTCTTCAACACGGTGTAGATGACACAGGTGATGAATGATGCTGTGTGCTTTAGACTTCGCTGGGGAAGGTAAGCATCTTTTCTTATTGAGATGGAAGAACTTCTTCACTGGAGATTGGAGATCTTCTTCATTGGGGATAGAAGAGCTTCTTCACTGGGGATAGAAGAGCTTCTTTACCTCGAGGGGTAATTGCTTCAGGAATTCTTTTCTGAGACCAGAATACCGTTGTCTCAACAATTTTCAGGGAGAATCCTTTTGTTCATCTTACGGAGACAACTGCTGATGTTCCTTCCGTTGTTCACAACTCAAAGGAAAATTTCGCTTTTATTTTGAAAAAAAAGAAAAGTGAAGTAAATTCATTTAAAACTTATTTTTTCTTTTTCTTTCAAAAGTGAATAACACAATTAAAGCGTCATTTTGCAAGCTGAAAGAAATTAAAGATTGCAAACAAATGGGCACAAGGCTCAAATTTATTTAATAGGATGGTAACCAGCCAAAGGCATGATTCCATAGAGTATTTACAAAAGTTGGAAATGGTAAATATTGTTAGAACAAGATTTGTTCTTATCAATTATCTTAGTTTTGATGATAACAATAATATGAATTTTGCTTAAGATAATATGGTACTCTAATCCAATGCAATTTCCCTTTCAGGAAATATATAAAGAGTACGCATAATTCAGCGCTCAGAAGATGTGTCTCAAATGGTTCAGCATGCAACATCAGAACATGGTCTGGCAAGACATCAGAAGATGGTCGAAGCAGAATCAAAACATGGGTCTATGAAGCATCAGATGAACAAGAGATCAGAAGCACTGAAGATCAGAAGATGGTATCACGCAACAGAAGCACTTCAAGATCAGAAGATCAGAAGATGCTTTGCACCAAGCTGTTTGACTCTGATGATATTCAAACGTCGTATTCACAAACATCAGATCAGAAGGAAGTACACGTGGCAGACTACGCTGACTGACAAAAGGAACGTTAAAGCTACTAAAGGCAACGTCAGTAGACACAGCGTGAACAAGGCTCGAGGTAGTTGACAAAAGCGTATAACATTAAATGCGAAGCTGTACGGAACACGCAAAGCATTAAATGCACCCAACGGTCATCTTCTCAACGCCTATAAATATGAAGTTCTGATGAGAAGCAAGGTTAACGATCCTGAACAAAGACAATTCAAATTAACTTGCTGAAACGCTGTTCAATCAAAAGCTCAGAATCTTCATCAACTCACTACATTGCTGTTGTAATATCTTAGTGAGATTAAGCTTAAATTGTAAGAGAAATATCACAGTTGTGATTATCGCTTTTAAGAAGCATTTGTAAACTCTTGAATTGATTACATTAAGTTGTAAGGAACTAGAGTGATCGGTTGATCAGTATACTCTAGGAAGTCTTGGCAGTTGGCTGAGCAGTTTGTAACTAGAGTGATCAGGTTGATCAGAATACTCTAGAGGAAGTCTTAGCAGTTGGCTGAGCAGAAAGTCTTAGGAGTGAACTAAGCCTAGAGTGATCGTGTTGATCAGTAGAATCTAGAAAAGTCTTAGGAGTGAACTAAGCAGTTGTTCCTGGAGTGATCAGGTTGTGATCAGAAGACTCTGGAAGACTTAGTTGCGGCTAAGTGGAAAACCATTGTAATCCGTGCGATTAGTGGATTAAATCCTCAGTTGAGGTAAATCATCTCTGCGGGGGTGGACTGGAGTAGCTTCGTTAACAGCGAACCAGGATAAAAATAATTGTGCATTTTATTTTTACCGCTCAAGTTTTAAAGTCACACTTATTCAATCCCCCCCTTTCTAAGTGTTTTTCTATCCTTCAATTGGCATCAGAGCGCCGGTTCTAAGGTGCAAGCACTTAACCGTGTTTAGAAAAGATTCAGGAAGAGAAAAACGCTTCATTTAAAAGATGGTTGATGAAAGTGAAAAGACTACATCTACATCTGGCTCTGCTGAGCAATACAACGGTAACAATGGTTATACTAGACCGCCGGTATTTGATGGTGAAAACTTTGAATACTGGAAAGATAAACTGGAAAGTTACTTTCTGGGTCTAGATGGTGATCTATGGGATCTTCTGATGGATGGTTACAAACATCCAGTAAATGCCAGAGGCGTGAAGCTGTCAAGGCAAGAAATGAATGATGATCAAAAGAAGCTTTTCAGGAATCATCATAAATGCAGAACTGTTTTGCTGAATGCTATCTCTCATGCTGAGTATGAGAAGATATCCAACAGGGAAACGGCCTATGATATATATGAGTCCTTGAAAATGACTCATGAAGGAAATGCTCAAGTCAAGGAGACAAAAGCTCTTGCCTTAATCCAGAAGTATGAAGCCTTCAAGATGGAGGATGATGAAGACATTGAAAAGATGTTTTCGAGATTTCAAACTCTAACTGCTGGATTGAGAGTTCTTGACAAAGGATACACCAAGGCTGATCATGTAAAGAAGATCATCAGAAGCTTACCCAGAAGATGGGGTCCGATGGTGACTGCATTCAAGATTGCGAAGAATCTGAATGAAGTTTCTCTGGAAGAGCTTATCAGTGCCTTGAGAAGCCATGAGATTGAGCTGGACGCAAATGAGCCTCAAAAGAAAGGTAAGTCTATTGCATTAAAATCCAATATCAAGAAATGC